>NC_029794.2:79017051-79092942 GCF_000816755.2 Arachis ipaensis | reverse complement strand
TTTTTGTTAAGTGAAAGTAAACACACAAGCACACATTTAGACTAGCTTACTTATTTTAAATTGAAACAAACATAATGCAAAGACTATTTTAAACAGATAAGATGCATGCTTTTTTTTTTCTTTGTAGTGATGAACAAGGAGCAAGTCCACCTTTCATTTGTCATGCTTTTTCTTTCTTCTTTCATACACTTGGTTGCTGGTGTTCCCAGTGTCCATGTCTGTTGTCTGTTGATCCCGCCAGAACCCAGCTCTATTCATCGCCTCCTCTACTCTATCTTCAAGCTTCATAGCATTGCTTACTTCTATCTCACTTCTCCTTTTGAAGAATTCATCGAAAGTTGGAAATGCTGGATCCATGTTGTGCAGATGCTCTCCAATATAGTTCAGTTTGATTTGACTATTTATGTTGTAGTCGGCTTGGACTTCATATCTTGCATCTTGGAGGGTTGTGAACTCTTTGAGAGCCCTCAGATTTTCAGCTTGCATTTGTACCAACTTTCCAAATGATTCGTGAGATTGAAAGGCATGCTCCTCTTGCATCGCGAAGAATTTTGACTCAAACTCACTTTGTTTGTTCATCATTCTTAGCTCCCGTTCTTCTTGCTCTTGTTGGTTTTTCATGTATAGTGAATGGTATTCTTCTTGCCTTTCTTGAATTCTCATGTACTGTTGTGATAATCTTCCAATTGCTTCCTACATCTGAGTCATGTCCAGAGTGTTGTGTGATGGACTGTGTTGCTGTTCCTCTTCCTCTTGTGGTTCTTCTTCCTCTTGTAACTCTTCTTCCTCCATTGGTTCTTCTCTTTGCCTTCTTCCATGTGGTCTTCGGCCTTGATGCGCCTCAGTAGCCATCATCATTCTTTCAATGGTTATAGGCATACCTGGGTTCAACCATGTTGGATTCTTGTCCTCCATTGGTACTTTAGCTTTTGTGCACAACCTCATAATGGTGCTTGGGTAGTACAACCAAGACCCGGCCGAATTCTTCTCTGTAAGTTTTTGAATGTCTTTTGCAAGGATTTCATGAACCTTCACCTCTCCTCCCATAATAATGCAATGCAACATAATAGCTCTCTTCCTGTTGACTTCTGAGGTGTTTACTGTGCCCAGAATTGATCTTTTCAATAGCTCATACCATCCCTTTGCTTCCGGGGTAAGGTTTCCTCTCCTCAGATACTTGTATTTGTTCTTGGCATCTCCTTCCCACTCTGAGTTCTCCATAAAAATATCTCTAGAAATTCTATCATAATCCGGATCTCCATTCACCCTTTGGTGGTATCCAGGTTCACTAAAGCAGACTGATTTTAGTCCCAAGACTTTCTTGATGGCGTCTGAGCTAAAGTCTACTTCCATCCCCCGTACATAACTCTTGTACGTTGGGGCTTCACCCATGTCAAGTCTTGGGATATTGTCATAGAACTCTCTTATGATATTTGCATTGACTCGAGTGATAGGTGAGACGAGTTCTTCCCATTTCCTCTTTCTAATCTTGTCCTTCATTTCTTGGCACCCTTCATCTGGTAGCATGAAAGGAACCTCTGGATATATCTTCTTCTCATTCATCCATTGAAGTTGTAATTGATGGAACCAAGATCTAAATCTCCATCGGTCATATTCATGTGTACTCTCCTCCATCATGGGATCTTTCCCTTTTCTTCGTTTGGTTCTTGAGGAAGAGGCCATGATCACTTGGTTGTGTGATCTCTTTGGGGTTAAAGGGAGTGTGAAGAAAGTTGGAGATTTTGACAAGAAAAGTGATTGAGGATGAGCTTATATGATGAAGAATGATGATGGGAATGGAGTTTGAATGGTTGGAGTGCAGAGGTATGCAACTATTCGGTTATGTGCATGGCTTGAAGGTGGTGTGTTACTTAAATGAATAATGGAAGGCTGGGATGCAATTGGACATTATGTGAATCAAAGGTGTGCATGTGAGGGTGAATGAAGACAAAACTTGCTTCTTCAATGGTCTATACCGTGATCATTCCAAGGAGTGGCAGATTCACTTTTTGAGACATGTGATGGGATTTTGTCCTCATGCTATGCTCTCCCTTTGTCTTGTCTCTTTCATTGAGTGTTCTTTGACCATCTAGTCATCACAACAAGACATCAAGGATCAATATTATCAAACCGTGGCAAGAATGTTTCCTTTATTCACAACTATATGAACTCTCATTCCTTATATCCATTGTGACCGTGACTTTTCTTGGAGGACACCAAACTTAATGTTTGGTCATATAGTTTAAAAATTTTTCTTCCTCCAACTAGTGTTCTTGAAATCCCAATGTCACTCTTGGTTAAATGTTTATAAGAAATGTTTTCATCATAATTTTCCTTTTTCTCTTTTTTTTTTCTTTCATGAAGGATCAATTGTGTCCCTTAATCAGTGCATCAAGGTTTGATGAACACCAAACTTGTCTCTTGCTTAAGGGGTAAATGTGAGATGCTAGTAGTTAATCACAATTGATGCCTTCATCATAGAATATGATTTCTTTTTAATTGAAAAGTCTCAGAAAGAGACAATGTATGATCATTGATGCATGATTCTTAATTTTCATGAAAAGAAGAACACCAAACTTAGTGTTTGGTCATATGCTTCATCAGGATAACTAAGCATATAGTATGAAAATGTTTGTAACACTGGTTTGGTGTGCTTGAAGGCACACCAAACTTTAGAAATCTTAGCACATGTTTCAAAAAAAATGCATGCATTCATTAAGTACGTTCATGAAAAGAAAGAAATTCATGCTCAAGTGATCATAGTTTATTGAATTTAAACTGACAGAAAACTTAAATCATGGGTTGCCTCCCATGGAGCGCTCTTTTATTGTCACTAGCTTGATATTGGAGCTTTCTTTTATGGTGGTTGAGGATTGTAGTGCCTCAACTTGTCTCCCCTGACTGTAATCCTCCTCTTTGTTCTCTGGTGTTCAATTTCAGCATGCTCCAATGAGAGTATGTTGCTGACAGTGTAATAGTCATCAGTCTGTTGGCTTGCTCCCAGTTGTTGATATATCAATTGCATTTTGTCACCTTTGGAAAGCCCTTCTGTTGGAATCTTCCTGTTCTTCTAACCCCTTTTTGTTTTGTTTCTGTGTTTCTTGCTTCCTTTTGTTAACCTTTCCCTTTTGGCCGTAGGCTCACTTTGGAGATCTCCCTTCTCAGTGGCTAATACTCCAATATCCTCTTGAACTTCTTCATCATTCTGCACAATCTTTTGCCTTGGGATGTTGCTGTGAATCACCTTGTTGCTTTCTTTCTTTAACTGTGATTCTTCCTTGTCGAGTTCCATATAGTCTTTCTTCTCATCACTGAACTGCGCTTCTGGTACTACTTTCAGAGTAACACTCTTATCATGCATTCTGAGAGTTAATTCTCCTTGTTCTACGTCTATGATAGCCCTGGCAGTGGCCAAGAACGGTCTCCCAAGTATGATGGAGTCACTTTCATCCTCATCTGAATCTAGAACCACAAAATCTGCAGGGTATATGAATTTGTCCACCTTGACTAGAAGGTTTTTAATTACACCCCTGGGGTATACCACTGACTTGTCTACCAGCTCTAGAGACATCTGTACCGGTCTAACTTCCTCTATATGCAGTTTTTTTACCAAGGAGGAGGGAATTAAGTTAATACTTGCTCCTAGATCGCACATTGCCTTAGTGATAGTTAATTCCCCAATGGTGCAAGGCAGCAAAAAGCTCCCAGGGTCTTCAAGCTTGGGAGGGAGCCCTTTTTGAATCAAAGCCCTGCATTCCTCAGTAAGCAGTATGGTCTCTTTTTCGTCCCAACTTCTTTTCTTGTTGATAAGCTCCTTCAAAAACTTGGCATACAGAGGCATTTACTCAAGTGCTTCAGCAAAGGGAATATTGATTTCCAGCTTTTGAAAGTCTCAAGGAACTTATGAAAATGTTGGTCCTTAGTCTCTTTGCTGAATCTCTGGGGATATGGCAGTGGAGGTGTGATGCTTTTTCCTGCTTGCTCCTGTCTCTGAATCACTTCTTTTGAATTGTGTGGTTGGTTGTTCTTTTCTTTGAGTTTATCAGTGCTCTTGTTTAGCATCACAACTTGATCCTTGGCTTCATCTACCTTTGTTTGCTTTTCATCTTTTATTGGTTTTGCAATGTAATGAGTTGTGGCTTCAGTTCAAAGTTATTTGCATTGACATTAGGGGTGAGAATGCTGCTTCCACAATGTCTAGCATTTGCAAAGGTATAGGAGGCCAATACTCTCCTCTGCTGTG
The DNA here is from genome assembly GCF_000816755.2 of Arachis ipaensis. Lineage (NCBI taxonomy): Eukaryota > Viridiplantae > Streptophyta > Magnoliopsida > Fabales > Fabaceae > Arachis > Arachis ipaensis. Next base: position 79,088,699 of record NC_029794.2, on the reverse strand, counting down.
GGTTATTGTTAACCCCTCCTTCTGGATTAGATGGATCTCCTTCCATCTCGTGATATTCTTCCTCAGATTCTTCCTCTCCAACAATATTTTTCCCTCTTTCAGCTCTTCTTAACCTTTTAAGAGTTCTCTGGTCAGTTTCAGATAAAACAGGAATGGATCTCCCTGTACCTGACATACAAACACAACAAAAAGAAACACCACCAGTAACTCTTCAATCTATTAATAGAATGAAGTTTAGTTTAAGCAAAATTTCAAACAATTAGCGTGTTAGTCAAAAATTTGAGAAACAGAAAATAAAAATGCTAGATCTAGATCTCCACTTCATGTAATCATTGTCAATCTATTTCAATCCCTGGCAACGGCGCCAAAAACTTGATGCGTATTTTTGGAAAACGAAAAACGAATTCCAAATACACAAAACTAACCGGCAAGTGCACCGGGTCGTATCAAGTAATAAAACTCACGGGAGTGAGGTCGATCCCACAGGGATTGAAGGATTGAGCAATTTTAGTTTAGTGGTTGATTTAGTCAAGCGAATCAAGAGTTGATTTGAGTGGTTTGTATTCAACAGAATTTAAATTGCATGAAATTAAAAGGGAGAAGGGTAGATTACAGAAAATTAAAGAGCAAAGAAAGTAAATAAGCTGAATCTTAAAGAACAAGTAATGTAAATTTTAGAAACTTAGATTGCAAGAAATGTAAATTGTAGAATCTTAAAGTGCAAGAAATGTAAATGGCTTGAATTGTAAAGGGAATTGGGAATTGGATTTGCAGAAATTAAACAAGGAACAATAAATTGCAACAAACAGGAATGTCGAAGATGGATTCAATTGAACCGGATCTTGACAAAAATGGAAATCAGCTTGGTGTAGCAACGAAACAGGGAAATTGAAATTTAAAGCTGTAGATCTCAGGACCCAAGAGACTAGATAACCAAGTCTGGATCCCACTGCCTTCCTAGATCCAGCAAGAACAATTACAAGGGAAATGTCTTGCTGCTACCAACGTTTGAGCCAAAGTTTGGGGTCAAACTTTTGCTCAAATGTTGGCCCCAGGGTGTGCAAGAGTGGCGCCAACGTTTGAGCAAAAGTTTGACCTCAAACGTTGGCGCAAGCTTTTTCCTCCAGGGTATTGTTTTTGTGATGCCAACGTTTGCCAAAAAGTTTGAGGCAAACGTTGGCTCAAGCTTTTCTCCCAAAAGTTTGAGCTAAAGTTTGAGGTCAAACTTTTGCTCAAGCTTTTTTCCTCTGGAGTGTTTTTCAATTCTTCCAAAAGTTTGAGCTAAAGTTTGAGGTCAAACTTTTGCTCAAGATTTTTGTTCTCTCTTGCTCCTAGCCATTCCTTCCTTCTTCAACCTTCTTCAAAACTCTTTTCACCTATCATCAATCAACCAAACACATCAAAGCTTTGCTTAAAATCATGAGTTTGTTATTCTTTCATAATATATGACAATTATAGCATAGAATCTCATGAAATTGCATTAATTCATACATGGTTGATTGAATCAAAGGAAACATAGAAATCTACCCAATTGGCTTGCTTATGGCTCAAGAAAGTGCATAAATTAAGTGGAAACAAAAGAAAAAGGCTAGTGAAACTAGGCTAATATGACTTGTCATTACTCGTCAATGAACTGAATGCTTTGGGGCAACTAAAGTTACCTCAGAAGAAACTGGATCCTGGAAAGTTCTTATTACCTTGCACCATAGGCACCATAACCTTTGAGAAGGCTCTGTGTGACCTGGGATTAGGAATAAACCTCATGCCACTCTCTGTAATGGAGAAACTAGGGATCTTTGAGGTACAAGCTGCTAAATTCTCACTAGAATTGGCAAACAAATCAAGGAAACAGGCTTATAGAGTTGTAGAGGATGTCTTAGTGAAGGTTGAAGACTTTTACATCCCTGCAGACTTCATGATCCTAGACACTGGGAAGGATGAAGATGAATCCATCATCCTTGGAAAACCCTTCCTAGCTACAGCAAGAGCTGTGATTGATGTGGACAGAGGAGAGTTAGTCCTACAATTGAATGAAGACTACCTTGTGTTTAAGGATCAAGGATCTTCTTTTGTGACCATGGAGAGGAAGCATGAAAAGCTTCTCTCAATACAAAGTCAAACAGAGCCCCCACACTCAACTTCTAAGTTTGGTGTTGGGAGGCCACTATTAAGGTCTGAGTCTCTGTGAAGCTCTCTAAGAGCTTCACTGTCAAGCTATTGACATTAAAGAAGCACTTGTTGGGACGCAACCCAATGATATTTAATTATATTTATTTATATTCCATTGTTATTTTATGTTTTCTTTAGGTTGATGATCAAGTGAAGTCATAAAAACAGCTGTAGAATTAAAGCAAAATGAAAAACAGCATAAAAAATAGCACACCCTGGAGGACAGGCTTATTGGCATTTAAACGCCAGTAAGGATAGCAGAATGGGTATTTAACGTCCAGCCTGGCAGCATTCTGGGCGTTAAACACCAGAATGGGCAACATTCTGGGCGTTTAACACCAGAAAAGGGTGTCTAGCGTCTAGCTGGCGTTAAACGCCAGAATTGGCAGACAGACTGGCGCTTAACGCCAGAAAAGGGTGTTTGGCTGGCATTAAACGCCAGAAAGGGGCAGCAGACTGGCGTTTAATGCCAGGAAAGGTAGCAGAGCTGGCGTTTAACGCCAGAATTGGCATACAGAGGGCGTTTGAATGCCAAAATGGTGCAGAGAGCAGAATTCCTTGACACCTCAGGATCTGTGGACCCCATAGGATCCCCACCTACCCCACCTCTTCTTCTCTCCTCTTCACACCTTTCCATAACCCTCTTTCCCAAATACCCTTGACCAATCACATCAATACCTCTTCCCCAAATACCATTCACCTATCAAATCCTACCCTCTTCCCCATATTCTCTTCACCACTCACATCCATCCATCATAAACCCCACCTACCTCACCATTTAAATTCAAACCATTTCCTTCCATAACCCACCCCTTCATGACCAAATTCCCTCTCTCCCTTACCCTATAAATACCGCTCCTTACAACCTTCAATCTCACACATCATACACACCACTACCCCCTTGGCCGAAACCACTACTACCCTCCATCTCCTCCATTTCTTCTTCTTCTACTCCTTTCCTTCTTCTTTTGCTCGAGGATGAGCAATCCTTTTAAGTTTGGTGTGGAAAAAGCTCTGCTTTTTATTTTTCCATAACCACTAATGGCACCTAAGGCTGGAGAAACCTCTAGAAAGAGGAAAGGGAAGAAAATTGCTTCCACCTCCGAGTCATGGGAGATGGAGAGATTCATCTCAAAGGTCCATCAAGACCACTTCTATGAAGTTGTGGCCAAGAAAAATGTGATCCCCGAGGAACCCTTCAAGCTCAAAAAGAATTAATATCCGGAGATCCGATATGAGATTCAAAGAAGAGGTTGGAAAACTCTCACCAACCCCATTCAACAAGTCAGAATCTTAATGGTTCAAGAGTTCTATGCTAATGCATGGATCACTAAGAACCATGATCAAAGTATGAATCCAAACCCAAAGAATTGGATCACAATGTTTCGGGGGAATTACTTGGATTTCAGTCTGAAAAATGTGAGGTTGGCATTCAACTTGCCAATGATGCAAGGAGATCCTCACCCTTTCACTAGAAGGGTCAACTTTGATCAAAGGTTGGACCAAGTCTTTAGGGACATTTGTATGGAAGGAGCTCAATGGAAGAGAGACTCAAGAGGCAAGCCGGTTCAACTAAGAAGGCTTGACCTCAAACCCGTGGCTAGGGAATGGTTGGAGTTCATCCAACGCTCTATTATTCCTACTAGCAACCGGTCTGAAGTTACAATAGATCGGGCTATCATGATCCATAGCATCATGAATGGAGAGAAATTAGAAGTTCATGAGATCATATCCCTAGAACTCTACAAGGTGGCGGACAAATCCTCTACTTTGGCAAGGTTAGCCTTCCCTCATCTCATCTGTAACCTATGCAATTCAGCTGGAATTGTCATAGAGGAAGACATCCTCATTGAAGGAGACAAGCCCATCACTAAGAAAAGGATGGAGCAAACAAGAGAGCCCACTCATGGACCTCAACAAGAACATGAGGAAATTCCTCATCAAGAAATCCCTGAGATGCCTTAAGGGATGCACTTTCCTCCACACAATTATTGGGAGCAAATCAACACCTCCTTAGGAGAATTGAGTTCCAACATGGGGCAACTAAGGATGGAGTACCAAGAGCATTCCATCATCCTCCATGAAATTAGAGAGGACCAAAGAGCCATGAGGGAGGAGCAACAAAGGCAAGGAAGAGACATAGAGGAGCTCAAGCACTCCATAAGATCTTCAAGAGGAAGAACTAGCCGTCATCACTAAGGTGGACCCATTCTTTAATTTCCTTGTTCTTATTCTTCTATTTTTCGAATTCTATGCTTTGTGTTTTGTCTATGTTTGTGTCTTTATTACATGATCATTAGTGTCTACTGTATATGTCCTAAAGCTATGAATGTCCTATGAATCCTTCACCTTTCTTAAATGAAAAATGTTTTTATTTGCAAAAGAACAAGAAGTACATGATTTCGAATTCTATCTTGAAATTAGTTTAATTATTTTGATGTGGTGGCCATACTTTTTGTTTTCTGAATGAATGCTTGAACAGTGCATATTTTTTATATTGTTGTTTATGAATGTTAAAATTGTTGGCTCTTAAAAGAATAATGAAAAAGGAGAAATGTTATTGATAATCTGAAAAATCATAAAATTGATTCTTAAAGCAAGAAAAAGTAGTGAAAAGCTTGCAGAAAAAAAGAGAAAAAAATTGGCGAAAAAAAAGAGAGAAAGAAAAAGAAAAAACAAGCAGAAAAAGCCAATAGCCCTTTAAACCAAAAGGCAAGGGTAAAAAGGATCCAAGGCATTGAGCATTAATGGATAGGAGGGCCCAAAGGAATAAAATTCTGGCCTAAGTGGCTAAATCAAGCTGTCCCTAACCATGTGCTTGTGGCATAAAGGTGTCAAGTGAAAAGCTTGAGACTGAGCCGTTAAAGTCGTAGTCCAAAGCAAAAAGAGTGTGCTTAAGAGCTCTGGGCATCTCTAACTGGGGACTCTAGCAAAGCTGAGTCACAATCTGAAAAGATTCACCCAGTTATGTGTCTGTGGCATTTATGTATCCAGTGGTAATATTGGAAAATAAAATGCTTAGGGTCACAGCCAAGATTCATAAAGTAGCTGTGTTCAAGAATCAACATACTGAACTAAGAAAATCAATAACACTATCTGAATTCTAAGTTCCTATGGATGCCAATCATTCTGAACTTCAAAGGATAAAGTGAGATGCCAAAACTGTTCAGAAGCAAAAAGGCTACTAGCCCCGCTCATCTAATTGGAACTAAGTTCATTGATAAGTTTGGAATTCATTGTATATCTCTACTTTTTATCCTATTTTATTTTTAGTTGCTTGGGGACAAGCAACAATTTAAGTTTGGTGTTGTGATGAGCGGATAATTTATACCCTTTTGGCATTGTTTTTACATAGTTTTTAGTATGTTTTAGTTAATTTTTTATTATATTTTTATTAGTTTTTATGAAAAAATCACATTTCTGGACTTTACTATGAGTTTGTGTGTTTTTCTGTCATTTCAGGTATTTTCTGGCTGAAATTGAGGGACCTGAGCAAAAATCTGATTCAGAGACTAAAAAAGGACTGCAGATGCTGTTGGATTCTGCCCTGCTGCACTCGAAATGAAGTTTCTGGAGTTACAGAAGCCCAATTGGCGCGCTCTCAATTGCGTTAGAAATTAGACATCGTGGGCTTTCCAGAAATATATAATAGTTCGTACTTTTCCTGAGATTGGATGGCCCAAACTGGCGCTCAAAGCGAGCCTAAAACTTTCTGGCGTAAACCGCCCAAACTGGCACCAAAGCTGGCGTTTAACTCCAAGAACAGCCTATGCACATGAAAGCTTCAATGCTCAGCCCAAGCACACACCAAGTGGGCCCCAGAAGTGGATTTCTACATTATCTACACTTAGTTACTCATTTTCTGTTACCCTAGGTTATTAGTCTAGTATAAAAACTACTTTTAGAGATTTATTTGAAAACTTTGGATCTTTTGAAAACTTGGGATCTTATGATCACTTTTGATCTTTTGACCATTGTTCATGTTTTGAGAGGCTGGCCTCACAGCCATGCCTAGACCTTTTTCACTTATGTATTTTCAACGGTGGAGTTTCTACACCCCATAGATTAAGGTGTGGAGCTCTGCTGTTCTTCATGAATTAATGCAATTACTACTGTTTTCTATTCAATTCACGCCTACTTCTTCTCCAAGATATACTCTCGTACTTAATTCAATTAAGTCAGAATGAAGAGGTGACCCGTGACAATCACCTAATCTTCGTTACTCGCTTAGCCAAGATCCGCGTGCCTGACAACCACAAGCAGTCTACATGATGTTCAACGTAGTCATTGGACGACAGACGGAGTATATTTTCTTGGGTATCTAATACACGGACCGAGTCTGTGAGATTAGTATCTTCGTGGTATAGGCTAGAATCAATTGGCAACCATTCCTGAGATCCGAAAAGTCTAAACCCTGTCTGTTGTATTTCGAGTAGGATCTGGGAAGGGATGACTATGACGAGTTTCAAACCTGCGAATGTTGGGTGTAGTGACAGTGTGCAAAAGGATCAATGGATCCTATTCTGACGCTAGCAGGCTCCGACAGATGATTAGCCATGCGGTAGCTGTACCTAGTATTTTTCATCCGAGATGAGAAATTCGACAGTTGATTAGCTGTGCAGAAACAGTAGAAGACCATTTTCACTGAGAGAATCCTATAGCTTGCCATGGAAGGGAGCATGCATGATTGGAAGAAGGCAATAAGAAAGCAGAGATTCAGAAGCAACAAAGCATCTCCAAACGCTTATCTAAAATTCCCACCAATGAATTACATAAGTCTCTCTATCTTATTTTATGTTTTATTTATCTTTCAATTATCAAAACCTCATGACCAATTGAATCCGTCTGACTGAGATTTACAAGGATGACTATAGCTTGCTTCAAGCCGACAATCTCCGTGGAATTGACCCTTACTCACGTAAGGTTTATTACTTGGACGACCCAGTGCACTTGTCGGTTAGTTGTGCGGAGTTGTGAAAAGTGTGAATCATGATTTCTCAAACCAGTGGATTTTGGGAAATAGTAGATGGATATGAGTGGTGAAGAGCTTATGGGGAAGAGGATAGGATTTGATAGGTGAATGGGGTTTGGGGAAGAGTGTTATGGACTTGTGTGAAGAGGAGAAAAAGAGAGGTGGGGTAGGTATGGATCCTGTGGGGTCCATAGATCCTGAGGTGACAAGGAATTCTCCTCCCTGCACCTTTCTGGCATTTAAACGCCCTCTGTGTGCCAATTCTAGCGTTTAACGCCAGCTCTGCTACCTTTTCTGGAGTTAAACACCAGGCTGATGCCCTTTTCTGGCGTTTACCGCCAACCAGACACCAGACACCCTTTTCTACTGTTAAACGCCAGTCTGTCTGCCAATTCTGGCATTTAACGCCCAGAATGCTGCCAGACTGGGCGTTAAACACCCATTCTGCTATCCTTACTGGCGTTGAAACGCCAGTAACCCTGTTCTTCAGGGTGTGCTATTTTTTATTCCGCTTTAATTCAGCAGTTATTTTTATGACTCCACATGATCATCAACCTAAAAAAAACATAACATAACAATGAAAAATAAATAAATATTATTAAATAACATTGGGTTGCCTCCCAATTAGCGCTTCTTTAATGTCAATAGCTTGACAGTGAGCTCTTAGAGAGCTTTACAGAGAGTCAGAGCTTAATGGTGGCCTTCCAACACCAAACTTAGAAGTTGAGTGTGGGGGCTCTGTTTGACTCTGTATTGAGAGAAGCTTTTCATGCTTCCTCTCCATGGTTACAGAAAAAGATCCTTGAGCCTTAAACACAAGGTAGTCCTCATTCAATTGAAGGACTAGCTCTCCTCTATCCACATCAATCACAGCCTTTGCTGTGGCTAGGAAGGGTCTTCCAAGGATGATGGATTCATCCTCATCCTCCCCAATGTCTAGGATTATGAGGTCAGCAGGGATGTAAAGGCCTTCAACCTTCACTAAGACATCCTTTAAAAGTCCATAAGCCTGTTTCCTTAATTTTTTTTCTACGAACTCTAGTGAGATTCTTGCAGCTTGTACTTCAAAGATCCCTAGTTTCTCCATTACAAAGATTGGCATGAGGTTTATACCTGACCCCAGGTCACACAGAGCCTTCTCAAAGGTCATGGTTCCTATGGTACAGGGTATTAAGAACTTTCCGGGATCCGGTTTCTTCTGAGGTAATTTTAGTTGAACCAAGGCATTCAGTTCATTCATGAGGAATGGAGGTTCATCCTCCCAAGTCTCATTACCAAATAACTTGGCATTCAGCTTCATGATTGCTCCTAGATACTAAGCAACTTGCTCTTCAACAATATCTTTATCCTTTTCAGAGGAAGAATACTCATCAAAGCTCATGAATGGCAACAGTAAGTTCAGTGGAATCTCTATGGTCTCTGTATGAGCCTCAGATTCCTTTGGTTCCTCATTAGGGAACTCCTTAGTGGACAGTGGATGTCCATTGAGGTCTTCCTTACTGGAATTCACTGCCTTTCCCTCTTCTATAGGTTTGCCCATTTTGGACATATTGATGGCCTTGCACTCTCTCTTTGGATTCTCTTTTGTATTGCTTGGGAGAGTACTTGGAGGGAGTTCAGTAACTCTTTTACTTAGCTGACCCACTTGTGCCTCCAAATTTCTGATGGAGGACCTTGTATCAGTCATAAAACTGAGAGTGGTCTTAGATATATAAGAGACTATGGTTGCTAAGTCAGAGAGGCTCTACTTAGAATTCTCTGTCTGTTGCTGAGAAAATGATAGAAAAGGCTTGCTGTTGCCAAACTTATTTCTTCCACCATTATTATTATTGAAGCCTTGTTGAGGCTTCTGTTGATCCTTACATGAGAGATTAGTTTGATTCCTCCATGAAAGATTGTAAGTGTTTCCATAGGATTCTCCCATGTAATTCACTTCTTCCATTCCAGGATTCTGAGGGTCATAAGCTTCTCCTTCAGAGGAGGTTTTTTTAGTATTGCCGGATGCAGCTTGCATTCCAGTCAGATTCTGAGAAATCATATTGACTTGTTGAGTCAATATTTTATTCTGAGCCAATATAACATTCAGAGTATCAATCTCAAGAACTTCTTTCTTCTGAGTCATCCCATTATTCATAGTATTTCTTTTAGAAGTGTACATGAACTGGTTATTTGCAACCATTTTAATGAGTTCCTGGGCTTCTGCAGGTGTTTTCTTCAGATGAAGAGATCCACCAACAGAGTGGTCCAATGACATCTTGGACAATTTAGACAGACCATTATAGAATATACATAGCATACTTCATTCTAAAAGCATGTCTGAAGGACACCTTCTGATCAATTGCTTGTATCTTTCCCAAGCTTCATAGAGGGATTCACCTTCCTTCTGTCTGAAGGTTTGGACCTCCACTCTAAGCTTACTCAACTTTTGAGGTGGAAAGAATTTTGCCAAGAAAGCATTGACCAACTTTTCCCAAGAGTTCAAGCTTTCTTTAGGTTGTGAGTCCAACCATGTCTGAGCTCTGTCTCTTACAGCAAAGGGGAAAAGCATAAGTCTGTAGACCTCGGGATTAACCCCATTGGTCTTAACAGTGTCACAGATTTGCAGGAATTAAGCTAAGAACTGATGGGGATCTTCCAATGGAAGTCCATGAAACTTGCAATTCTGCTGCATTAGAGAAACTAATTGAGGCTTAAGCTTAAAGTTGTTTGCTCCAATTGTAAGAATTGAAATGCTTCTTCTATGGAAGTCGGAAGTTGGTGCAGTAAAGTCACCAAGCATCTTCCTTGCATCTCCATCATTGTTGTTGTTTTCGGCTGCCATGTCTTCTTCTTTTTCAAAAATTTCTGTAAGGTCCTCTCCAGAGTGTAGTGCTTTAGCTTCTCTTAGCTTCCTCTTCAGAGTCCTTTCAGGTTTAGGATCAGCTTCAACAAGAATGTCCTTATCCTTGTTCCTGCTCATATGAAAAAGAAGAGAACAGGAAAGAAGAACAATCCTCTATGTCATAGTATAGAGATTCCTTTATGTGAGTAGAAGAATAGAAGAATGAGTTAGAGAGAGAATAAGAAGAATTCGAACACAGAGAGAGAGGGAGGGTTCGAATTATGAGTAAAATAGAAGTGTTAGTAAATAAATAAAAATAAATAGAAAGAGAAGAGAGAGAGAGAATTCGAATATTATTTTAAAAGAAAAGAAAAATATTTTTGTTTTTATTTTAATTATTAGTTAGTATTCGAAAATATTAAAAGAAATAAAATTAGAATTTAAAACAATTAATTAATAAAAAAGAATTTTGAAAAAGTTGTTAGTAGTTTTCGAAAATTAAAGAGAGAAAAGTAGTTACGTGGTTTTGAAAAAGATAAACTTTTAAAATCGAACAAAAAGTCAAGTAGTTAATTAAAAAAGATTTGAAAATAAATTTTGAAAAGATAAGAAGTTAGAAAAAGATGTTGAAATAAAAATTGAAAAAGATGTGATTTGAAATTTTATTTGAAAAAAGATTGAAAAGGAAATTAAAAAGATTTGATTTTTAAAATTAAAGTTGTTGACTTGACTAACAAGAAACTAAAAGATATGATTCTAGAATTTAAAGATTGAACCTTTCTTAACAGGCAAGTAACAAACTTGAAATTTTTTGAATTAAAACATTAAATGTTAGCAATAATTTTGAAAATTTGTTTAAAGATTTTCGAAAACATTAAAAGAAAAATGAAAAAGATTTTGAAAAATTTTGAGAAAGAAATCGAAAATATCAAAAGAAAAATGAAAAAGATTTGATTTTGAAAAAGATTTGAAAATATAGGATTTTTAAATTGAAATTTTGACTTGACTAATAAGAAACAACTAAATTTTAAAATTTTTTGACTAAGTCAATCCAAAATTTCGAAATTTATGAGACAAATAAGGAAAAGATATTATTTTTGATTTTTTTGAATTAATGAAGAAAGAGAAAAACAACAAAATGAAACAAAACATAAAAATTTAAGATCAAAACAAATAATGCATGCAAGAACACTTTGAATATCAAGATGAACACCAAGAACACTTTGAAGATCATGATGAACATCAAGAACATATTTTTGAAAATTTAGAAAAGAAACACATGCAAGACACTAAACTTAGAAATTTTTAATGTTTAGACACTATGAATTCGAAAATACATATGAAAAACAACAACAAAAAAAACACAAAACAAGAAAATCACAAGATTAAACAAAGAAAATCATCAAGAACAACTTGAAGATCAAGAAAGAACACATGATGAACATATTTTCGAAAATAAAAGAAAAATAAAAAACATTCAATTGACACCAAACTTAAAATTTGACACAAGACTCAAACAAGAAACATAAAATTTTTGGTTTTTATGATTTTATTAAATTTTTTTGTATTTTTCGAAAATTATGTTTGGAAAAAAAATAAAGAAATTCAAAATTTTTAATAAGAATTCCAGGATTCATGTAATGTTAGTCTAAAGCTTCGGTCCAAAAGAATTAGACATGGCAAAATGACCAGTCAAGCTTTAGCACAGAATTTTAAATGAGAATCCAAAGGCTCATGCAATGTTATTCTATAGCTCCGGTCCAAAAGAAGTAGACATGGCCAACTGGCCAGCCAAACTTTAGCATAACAAATATAAACATGTCCTTTTTACAGTGGAAAGTGGAAACCTCAGTCCAAAAGATTAGACCTAGCTTAACGGCCAGCCAGGTTTCAACATATCCCATGAAGCTCTAGAATTCATTCTTAAAAATTTTTGAATGATTTTTTTCGAAATTAAAAATAAAAATCTTAAACATAAAATAAAATTACTGAATCTAAGCAACAAGATGAACCGTCAGTTGTTCAAACTCGAACAATCCCCGGCAACGGTGCCAAAAACTTGGTGCACGAAATTGTGATTCACAATTTTTACAACTCCGCACAACTAACGAGCAAGTGCACCGGGTCGTCCAAGTAATACCTTACGTGAGTAAGGGTCGATCCCACGGAGATTGTCGGCTTGAAGCAAGCTATGGTCATCCTGTAAATCTTAGTCAGGCGGATTCAAATGGTTATGAGGTTTTGATAATTAAAAGATAAATAAAATGTAAGATAAAATAAAGATACTTATGTAATTCATTGGTGGGAATTTCAAATAAGCATTTGGAGATGATTTGTTGCTTCTGAACCTCTGCTTTCCTATTGTCTTCTTCCAATCATGTGTGCTCCCTTCCATGGCAAGCTGTATGATCCTCTCGGATGAAAAATACCAGGTACGATCTCTGCACCGCTAATCAACTGTCGGATTTCTCGTCTCGGATGAAAAATACCAGGCACAGCTACCGCACGCCTAATCATCTGCCGGTTCTCACTAGCGTCGGAATAGGATCTCTCTATCCTTTTCACGCTGTCACGGCGCCCAACATTCGCAAGTTAGAAGCTCGTCACAGTCATCCTTTCCTAGATCCTACCCGGAATACCACAGACAAGGTTTAGACTTTCTGGATCTCAGGAATGCTGCCAATGGTTCTAGCCTACACCACGAAGGTACTAATCTCCCGGACTCGGTCTGTGTATTAGATACCCAAGAGAATATACTCCGGCTGTCGTCCAATGACTACGTTGAACATCATGTAGACCGCTTGTGGTTGTCAGGCACGTGGATCTTGGCTAAGCGAGTAACGAAGATAGTGGGTGACTGTCACGGGTCACCCATTCATTCTGACTTAACTGAATTATGTACGAGAGTATATCTTAGAGAAGAAGTAGGCGTGAATTGAAAGAAAAACAATAGTACTTACGTTAATCCATGAATAACAGCAAAGCTCCACACCTTAATCGATGAGGTGTAGAAACTCCACCATAGAAAATACATAAGAGAAAGACATCTAGGCATGGCCAAATGGCCAGCATCCCCAAAGTGGTTCCAAGTATGATCCAAAAGCTTTATTACAATATTAAAAAGTGCTATTTATACTAAACTAGTTACTAGGGTTTACAGAAATAAGTAACTAAGTGCAAATAGTGCAGAAATCTACTCCCGGGGCCCACTTGGTGTGTGCTTGGGCTGAGCATTGAAGCTTTAACTTGCATAGGTCATTCTTGGAGTTAAACGCCAGCTTCGGTGCCAGTTTAGGCGTTTAACTCCAGTTTTGGTGCCAGTTTTGGCATTTTACGCCAGAAAGTTTTTGGCTGGTGTTTAACGCCAGTTTGGGCCATCAAATCTCAAGCAAAGTATGGACTATTATATATTTCTGAAAATCCCAAGATGTCTACTTTCCAATGCAATTAAGAGCGCGACAATTGGGCTTTTGTAGCTCCAGAAAATTCACTTCGAGTGCAGGAGGGTCAGAATCCAGCAGCATCTGCAGTCCTTTAATTTCTCAGCCTCTGAATCAGATTTTTGCTCAGGTCCCTCAATTTCAGCCAGAAAATACCTGAAAATACAGAAAAACACACAAACTCATAGTAAAGTCCAGAAATGTGATTTTTGCATAAAAACTAATAAAAATATAATAAAAAGTAACTAAAACATACTAAAAACTATGTAAAAACATTGGCAAAAAGGGTATAAATTATCCGCTCATCACCCATGCACAAGTCTGTGCCCACACATAGAATGGAAATCAGCAAGTGTGCCCATGCACAACTTCTGTCCGTACACACAGGAGGAAAATCAGCATGTGTGCCGCACACGTTTGTGCGTACGCACATGTACTAGCACGTGACTTCATTAAAAAGTCACGTGGCTCGCGATTTGAGGAGCTTTTTGGCCCATTTCTGAAGGATTTGGAGCATATATGAAGGGGGAAGCAACACCATCTCACACCATACACTACCATACTTCATAGAATACATTTTAGGAGTAGTTTTAGGGTAGTTTATTTTAGGTTTTCTCTCAAATTGCCTTGGGTTTAATTAGGGTTTGTAATATTTTATACTTCAATTTTGGTCTTGGATTTTGCTATCTTATTGTAAGTATTTCTTTAATTCCTCTTTTATTATATTACTTGTTCTACACTTTCATATATTTTCATTTCCTTTGTCAATATATACATAGTTTTGCAATTTTGAGTTTTAGTTCATGAATTGATGTTTGATGGTTTTTATATGTTTATGGGATTGCTATTGTTGATTTTGTTCTTTAGTGGTTCATAGTTTTCATCTTGTTTCCAAATTTCCCATGTTTTATGATTATGCCCATTAGGTGTTTGATGAAATGCCAATTTTGATTTTGGGGTAGATTTTCATCCCTTGACTTGGGGAAATGAAATTATGGAGTACTAGAGTTATAATGTCCAACATTTAGTGATAATTCTTGAGTTGTTAGTTGTTATTGTTTCCACTAACACTAGCTTCTTACTAAGGTAATTAGTAAGTTAGCTAGGATTTGTGGATTAATAACAATTATGCTTACTTGACTTACTCTTCGATGTTAAGGGTAGACTAAGTGTGATTAATCTATCATAATTATCATAGTTGTGGTTATGGCAAGGAAAGAATTCCATAACTCATCCCAAGTCAAGGTTCAATTCATGTTTTGAACCACTTTTCCATCAATTTTGAATCTTACTTGTTTATATTACATATATAGTTCTTTTATTCCTTTATTAGTTTATTAATTACAATTTGATCATTCTTTTATCTCTTTATTGTTTGCTTCTTTATTGAAAAACCCCTTTTACATTTCACAACCAAAATTGTTCGCTCTTAGGCAATAGTTCCTAGGGAAGACGACCCGAGGTTTGAAAACTCTCGGTTATATTTTAATTTGAAAAATTAAACTTTGATTGAGCATTACTTGTTGGTTCAGAACTGTAGTTGCAACGAGGTTATTTCTCTTCTACTGAGAAGAAATTCTTAGCCGATGGTTTGGCTCTTTCACGTTTTTGGTGCTGTTGCCGGGGAACTAGCGCGATGAGTCTTATAGTTTTGGTTGTTGTAAATATGTGAAGAGTATGAATGGAAACTTTTTGGGTTGTCTGTTTTCTTTTGTTGGTAATTAAGATTTTGTTTATTTTGTTAATTGATGTCTTTAGTTTTTATTTTCTATTTTCTCTATGAGTTATCACCCTCTTGGTTTGGAGTTTGGTTGTTTTTACATAGTTTTTAGTATGTTTTAGTTACTTTTTATTATATTTTTATTAGTTTTTATGGAAAAAACACATTTATGGACTTTACTATGAGTTTGTGTGTTTTTCTGTCATTTCATGTATTTTCTGGCTGAAATTGAGGGACCTAAGCAAAAATCTGATTCAGAGGTTGAAAAAGGACTGCAGATGCTGTTGGATTCTGACCCTGCTGCACTCGAAATGAATTTTCTGGAGTTACAGAAGCCCAATTGGTGCGCTCTCAATTGCGTTAGAAAGTAGACATCATGGGCTTTCTAGAAATATATAATAGTCTATACTTTGCCCGAGATTGGATGGCTCAAACTGGCGCTCAAATCCAGCCTAAAACTTTCTGGCGTAAACCGCCCAAACTGGCACCAAAGCTGGCGTTTAACTCCAAGAACAGCCTATGCACATGAAAGCTTTAATGCTCAGCCCAAGCACACACCAAGTGGGTCCCAGAAGTGGATTTCTGCATTATCTGCACTTAGTTACTCATTTTCTGTTACCCTAGGTTACTAGTCTAGTATAAAAACTACTTTTAGAGATTTATTTGATAACTTTGGATCTTTTGAAAACTTGGGATCTTTTGATCTTTGATCTTTTGACCATTGTTCACGTTTTGAGAGGCTGGCCTCACAGCCTTGCCTAGACCTTTTTCACTTATATATTTTCAACGGTGGAGTTTCTACACCCCATAGATTAAGGTGTGGAGCTCTGCTGTTCTTCATTAATTAATGCAATTACTACTATTTTCTATTCAATTCATACCTACTTCTTCTCCAAGATATACTCTCGTACTTAATTCAGTTAAGTCAGAATGAAGGGGTGACCCGTGACAATTACCCAATCTTTGTTACTCGCTTAGCCAAGATCCGCGTGCCTGACAACCACAAGCGGTCTACATGATGTTCAACGTAGTCATTGGACGGTAGCTGGAATATATTCTCTTGGGTATCTAATATACGGACCGAGTCTGTGAGATTAGTATCTTCGTGGTATAGGCTAGAACCAAGTGGCAACCATTCCTGAGATTCGGAAAGTCTAAACCTTGTCTGTGGTATTTCGAGTAGGATCTGGGAAGGGATGACTGTGACGAGTTTCAAACCTGCGAATGTTGGGTGCAGTGACAGTGTGCAAAAAAGGATCAATGGATCCTATTCCGACGCTAGCGGGAACCGACAGATGATTAGCCATGCGGTAGCTGTACCTGGTATTTTTCATCCGAGACAAGAAATCCGACAGTTGATTAGCCGTGCAGAAACAGTAGATGACCATTTTCACTGAGAAAATCCTACAGCTTGCCATGGAAGGGAGCACGCATGATTGGAAGAAGGCAATAGGAAAGCAGAGATTCAGAAGCAACAAAGCATCTCCAAACGCTTATATGAAATTCCCACCAATGAATTACATAAGTCTCTCTATCTTATTTTATGTTTTATTTATCTTTCAATTATCAAAACTTCATAACCAATTGAATTCGCCTGACTGAGATTTACAAGGATGACTATAGCTTGCTTCAAGCCGACAATCTCCATTGGATCAACCCTTACTCACGTAAGGTTTATTACTTGGACGACCCAGTGCACTTGCTGGTTAGTTGTGCGGAGTTGTGAAAAGTGTGAATCATGATTTCCCAAACCAGTAGGTTTTGGGAAATAGTAGATGGATATGAGTGGTGAAGAGCTTATGGGGAAGAGGATAGGATTTGATAGGTGAATGGGGTTTAGGGAATAGTGTTATGGACAGGTGTGAAGAGGAGAAAAAGAGAGGTGGGGTAGGTGGGGATCCTGTGGGGTCCACAGATCCAGAGGTGTCAAGGAATTCTGCTCCCTGCACCTTTCTGGCATTTAAATGCCCTCTGTCTGCCAATTCTAGCGTTTAACGCCAGCTCTGCTACCTTTTCTGGCGTTAAACACCAGGCTGATGCCCTTTTATGGTGTTTACCGTCAAACAGACACCAGACACCATTTTCTAGCGTTAAACGCCAGTCTGTCTGCCAATTCTGGCGTTTAACGCCCAGAATGCTGCCAGACTGGGCGTTAAACGCCCATTCTGCTATCCTTACTAGCGTTGAAATGCCAGTAACCCTGTTCTTCAGGGTGTGCTATTTTTTTTATTCTGCTTTAATTCTGCAGTTGTTTTTATGACTCCACATGATCATCAACCTAAAGAAGACATAACATAACAATGGAAAATAAATAAATATTATTAAATAACATTGGGTTGCCTCCCAATAAGCGCTTCTTTAATCTCAATAGCTTGACAATGAGCTCTTAGAGAGCTTCACAGAGACTCAGAGCTTAATGGTGGTCTTTCAACACCAAACTTAGAAGTTGAGTGTGGGGGCTCTGTTTGACTCTGTATTGAGAGAAGCTTTTCATGCTTCCTTTCCATGGTTACAGAAGAAGATCCTTGAGCCTTAAACACAAGGTAGTCCTCATTCAATTGAAGGACTAACTCTCCTCTGTCCACATCAATCACTGCCTTTGCTGTGGCTAGGAAGGGTCTTCTAAGGATGATGGATTCATCCTCATCCTCCCCAGTGTCTAGGATTATGAGGTCAGCAGGGATGTAAAGGCCTTCAACCTTCACTAAGACATCCTCTAAAAGTCCATAAGCCTGTTTCTTTGATTTGTCTGCCAACTCTAGTGAGATTCTTGCAGCTTGTACCTCAAAGATCCCTAGTTTCTCCATTACAGAGAGTGGCTTGAGGTTTATACCTGACCCCAAGTCACACAGAGCCTTCTCAAAGGTCATGGTTCCTATGGTACAGGGTATTAAGAACTTTCCGGGATCCGGTTTCTTCTGAGGTAATTTTAGTTGAACCAAGGCATTCAGTTCATTCATGAGCAATGGAGGTTCATCCTCCTAAGTCTCATTACCAAATAACTTGGCATTCAGCTTCATGATTGCTCCTAGATACTGAGCAACTTGCTCTTCAAAAATATCTTTATCCTCTTCAGAGGAAGAATACTCATCAGAGCTCATGAATGGCAACAGTATGATCCTCAGATTCCTTTTGTTCCTCATTAGGGAACTCCTTAGTGGACATTGGACGTCCATTGAGGTCTTCCTTACAGGAATTCACTGCCTTTTCCTCTTATACAGGTTCGGCCATTTTGGACATATTGATGGCCTTGCACTCTTTCTTTGGATTCTCTTCTGTATTGCTTGGGAGAGTACTTGGAGGGAGTTCAGTAACTCTTTTACTCAGCTGACCCACTTGTGCCTCCAAATTTCTGATGGAGGACCTTGTTTCAGTCATAAAGCTGAGAGTGGTCTTAGATAGATCAGAGACTATGGTTGCTAAGTCAGAGAGGCTCTGCTTAGAATTTTCTATCTGTTGCTGAGAATATGATAGAAAAGGCTTGCTATTGCCAAACTTATTTCTTCCACCATTATTATTATTGAAGCCTTGTTGAGGCTTCTGTTGATCCTTACATGAGAGATTAGGATGATTCCTCCATGAAGGATTGTAAGTGTTTCCTTAGGATTCTCCCATGTAATTCACTTCTTCCATTCCAGGATTTTGAGGGTCATAAGCTTCTCCTTCAGAGGAGGCTTCTTTAGTACTACCGGATGCAGCTTGCATTCCAGTCAGATTCTGAGAAATCATATTGACTTGTTGAGTCAATATTTTATTCTGAGCCAATATGGCATTCAGAGTATCAATCTCAAGAACTCCTTTCTTCTGAGGCATCCCATTATTCACAGGATTTCTTTCAGAAGTGTACATGAACTGGTTATTTGCAACCATTTTAATGAGTTCCTGGGCTTCTGTAGGCGTTTTCTTCATATGAATAGATCCACCAGCAGAGTGGTCTAATGACATCTTGGACAATTCAGACAGACCATCATAGAATATACATAGGATGCTTCATTCTGAAAGCATGTCAGAAGGACACCTTCTGATCAATTGCTTGTATCTTTCCCAAGCTTCATAGAGGGATTCACCTTCTTTCTGTCGGAAGGTTTGCACCTCCACTCTAAGCTTACTCAACTTTTGAGGTGGAAAGAATTTTGCCAAGAAAGCATTGACCAACTTTTCCCAAGAGTTCAGGCTTTCTTTAGGTTGTGAGTCCAACCATGTCTGAGCTCTGTCTCTTACAGCAAAGGGAAAAAGCATAATTCTGTAGACCTCGGGATTAACCCCATTGGTCTTAACAGTGTCACAGATTTGCAAGAATTAAGCTAAGAACTGATGGGGATCTTCCAATGGAAGTCCATGAAACTTGCAATTCTGCTGCATTAGAGAAACTAATTGAGGCTTAAGCTTAAAGTTGTTTACTCCAATTGTAGGAATTGAGATGCTTCTTCCATAGAAGTCGGAAGTTGGTGCAGTAAAGTCACCAAGCATCTTCCTTGCATCTCCATCATTGTTGTTGTTTTCGGCTGCCATGTCTTCTTCTTTTTCAAAAATTTCTGTAAGGTCCTCTCCAGAGTGTAGTGCTTTAGCTTCTCTTAGCTTCCTCTTTAGAGTCCTTTCAGGTTCAGGATCAGCTTCAACAAGAATGTCCTTATCCTTGTTCCTGCTCATATGAAAAAGAAGAGAACAGGAAAGAAGAACAATCCTCTATGTCATAGTATAGAGATTCCTTTGTGTGAGTAGAAGAATAGAAGAATGAGGTAGAGAGAGAATAAGAAGAATTCGAACACGGAGAGAGAGGGAGGGTTCGAATTATGAGTAGAATAGAAGTGTTAGTAAATAAATAAAAATAAATAGAAAGAGAAGAGAGAGAGAGAATTCGAATATTAGTTTAAAAGAAAAGAAAAATATTTTTATTTTTATTTTAATTATTAGTTAGTATTCGAAAATATTAAAAGAAATAAAATTAGAATTTAAAAAGATTGAAAAGGAAATTAAAAAGATTTGATTTTTAAAATTAAAGTTGTTGACTTGACTAACAAGAAACTAAAAGATATGATTCTAGAATTTAAAGATTGAACCTTTCTTAACAGGCAAGTAACAAACTTGAAATTTTTTGAATCAAAACATTAAATGTTAGCAATAATTTTGAAAATATGAAGTAAAAATAAGAAAAAGATTTTGAAAATTTGTTTAAATATTTTCGGAAACATTAAGAGAAAAATAAAAAAGATTTTGAAAAATTTTGGGAAAGAAATTGAAAATATCAAAAGAAAAATGAAAAAGATTTGATTTTGAAAAAGATTTGAAAAGATAGGATTTTTAAATTGAAATTTTGACTTGACTAATAAGAAACAACTAAATTTTAAAATTTTTTGACTAAGTCAATCCAAAATTTCGAAATTTATGAGACAAATAAGGAAAAGATATTATTTTATTTTTTTGAATTAATGAAGAAAGAGAAAAACAACAAAATGAAACAAAACATAAAAATTTAAGATCAAAACAAATAATGCATGCAAGAACACTTTGAATATCAAGATGAACACCAAAAACACTTTGAAGATCATGATAAACATCAAGAACATATTTTTGAAAATTTAGAAAAGAAACACATGCAAGACACCAAACTTAGAAATTTTTAATGTTTAGACACTATGAATTCGAAAATACATATGAAAAACAACAACAAAAAAAACACAAAACAAGAAAATCACAATATTAAACAAAGAAAATCATTAAGAACAACTTGAAGATCAAGAAAGAACACATGAAGAATATATTTTTGAAAATAAAAGAAAAATAAAAAATATTCAATTGACACCAAACTTAAAATTTGACACAAGACTCAAACAAGAAACATAAAATTTTTGGTTTTTATGATTTTATTAAATTTTTTTGTATTTTTCGAAAATTATGTTTGGAAAAAAAATAAAGAAATTCAAAATTTTTAATAAGAATTCCAGGATTCATGCAATGTTAGTCTAAAGCTTCGGTCAAGAATTAGACATGGCCAAATGGCCAGCCAAGCTTTAGCACAGAATTTTAAATGAGAATGCAAAGGCTCATGCAATGTTATTCTATTGCTCCGGTCCAAAAGAATTAGACATGGCCAACTAGCCAGCCAAACTTTAGCATAACAAATATAAACATGTCCTTTTTATAGTGGAAAGTGGAAACCTAAGTCCAAAAGATTAGACATGGCTTAACAGCCAGCCAGGTTTCAACATATCCCATGAAGCTCTAAAATTCATTCTTAAAAATTTTTGAATGATTTTTTTCGAAAACTAATTTTTTGTATTTTATTTTATTTTTTTTTGAAAATAAAAATAAAAATCTTAAACATAAAATAAAATTACCGAATCTAAGCAACAAGATGAACTGTCAGTTGTTCAAACTCGAACAATCTCCGGCAACAGCGCCAAAAACATGATGCACGAAATTGTGATTCACACGTTTTACAACTCTGCACAACTAATAAGCAAGTGCACTGGGTCGTCCAAGTAATACCTTACGTGAGTAAGGGTCGATCCCACGGAGATTGTCGGCTTGAAGCAAGCTATGGTCATCCTGTAAATCTTAGTCTGGCGGATTCAAATTGTTATGAGGTTTTGATAATTAAAAGATAAATAAAACGTAAGATAAAATAAAGATACTTATGTAATTCATTGGTGGGAATTTCAGATAAGCGTTTGGAGATGCTTTGTTGCTTCTGAACCTCTGCTTTCCTACTGTCTTCTTCCAATCATGTGTGCTCCCTTCCATGGCAAGCTGTATAATCCTCTCGGATGAAAAATACCAGGTACGATCTCTGCACGGCTAATCAACTGTCGGATTTCTCGTCTCGGATGAAAAATACCAGGCACAGCTACCGCACGCCTAATCATCTGTCCGTTCTCACTAGCATCAAAATAGGATATCTCTATCCTTTGCACGCTATCACTGCACCCAACATTCGCAAGTTAGAAGCTCGTCACAATCATCCCTTCCCAGATCCTACCCGGAATACCACAGACAAGGTTTAGACTTTCCGGATCTCAGGAATGCTGCCAATGGTTCTAGCCTATACCACGAAGGTACTAATCTCACAGACTCGGTCCGTGTATTAGATACCCAAGAGAATATACTCCGGTTGTCGTCCAATGACTACGTTGAACATCATGTAGACCGCTTGTGGTTGTCAGGCACGCGGATCTTGGCTAAGCGAGTAACGAAGATAGTGGGTGACTGTCACGGGTCACCCATTCATTCTGACTTAACTGAATTATGTACGAGAGTATATCTTAGAGAAGAAGTAGGCGTGAATTGAAAGAAAAACAATAGTACTTACGTTAATCCATGAATAACAGCAAAGCTCCACACCTTAATCGATGAGGTGTAGAAACTCCACCATAGAAAATACATAAGAGAAAGACATCTAGGCATGGCCAAATGGCCAGCATCCCCAAAGTGGTTCCAAGTATGATCCAAAAGCTTTATTACAATAGTAAAAAGTGCTATTTATACTAAACTAGTTACTAGGGTTTAAAGAAATAAGTAACTAAGTGTAGATATTGCAGAAATCCAGTCCCGGGGCCCACTTGGTGTGTGCTTGGGCTGAGCATTGAAGCTTTAACGTGCATAGGTCATTCTTGGAGTTAAACACCAGCTTGGGTGCCAGTTTAGGCGTTTAACTCCAGTTTTGGTGCCAGTTTTGGCGTTTTACGACAGAAAGTTTTTGGCTGGCGTTTAACGCCAGTTTGGGCCATCAAATCTCAAGCAAAGTATGGACTATTATATATTGCTGGAAAACCCAAGATATCTACTTTCCAACGCAATTAAGAGCGCGGAAATTGCGCTTCTGTAGCTCCAGAAAATTCACTTCGAGTGCAGGAGGGTCAGAATCCAACAGCATCTGTGTAAGACCCAGAACCTTTGAAAAGTCTTTTTATGATCAAGTCTCAAATCATATAATTATTTATAGCCTCAATTTCAGAAATTATATTATTAAAGATAATTAAGTCAAGTTTTGATTTATTGAATTTGAGATAAGTTATGATTATTATCCAATTTTACAATTATTGGATTATTTTCTATATTCAAATTCTAAAGTTGGTAGTTGTGAAATAATAAGGATTTCTAAATGATTTGGATTAAATAATTAATATTTTAAATATTAATACTGTTATTTTGGAAAATAGAGAAATTAATTATATTATTTCTAATTTTTAGATTTGGGCATTTTATTGAAAATAATTTGTAAAGTTGATGAGCAAATAGTATTTTCTATGTACAAATAGTGTTAGATTTAATTTGGGTTTCAATTACTATATTACCCCTACTTTTATTTGAAATTACAAAAGTAACCATAAGCCTGAAAACCCTAACCCGACTCGTTTCACCCACACCCAATTCCCTAATGCTACAGCAGCAGCCGCTGCTGCCCCTCTCTACCCTAGACACACAAACACACACACGCCGAGACAACATAGGAAGAGAGAAAGAAAACAAATGAAGGGGAAGGGGGAAAAGCAGGGGAAGGGATCCGTGGAGAGAGAGACAGGGAGTTGTGGCGGGAGAAGTGGAAGAGAGGGAGAAGGACTTGGCGCCGCCGCTGTTTCTGTGTTCCCCAACGGCGCTGCTGCACACGAGCCGGAGAAGCTCGTCCCTTCTGAACTGTCGCCACCACCACAAGGGTTTTTTCGCCGCCACTTGTGCCACCGCCGGCGAGCACGAAGAGAGAGGGAGAAGGAGATCGGGCAGGAACAAGGAACCGAGGGCGGAGGGAGCACGACAGGGGAAGCCATTGCCACCTATCACCGTCGTGTGCCTCTGCTGCGTCACAACCGTGCCGTTGCCGTGCCTGGTTGCTGCTGATGAAGTCACTCCCGCCGCCGCTGCTACTAGGGCTGTCGTCGTCCTCACCAACTTCCAAGGGAAAGTCACGATGGCGCTCCGCTTCTGTTTCTCTGGTCCGCCGAGAGAGAAGCTCATGGGTGGGGTAAACGCCTCTGCTGTGTTTCTCGATCACTGGTGATGGAGCTCGCATCGTCGTCAGCCATGGCCGCTGTGCCTCTGGTCGCCGAGAAACGCCACCGCTGCTGCCGCCGGAAATCGCCACTGGAACTGGTGTCGTTTGGTAAGCTTTAAGCCGTCTTCAGTTTCCTTCTCCATTAAAGTTCATCTCTACCATGAGAGTTGTGATGCGGCTGTGTGCTAGGAGTTGCTACAAGTTGCCGCTGCTGGAATCACTACCACGGCTGCTGCTTCATGGTTCAGTCACTTCTTATTTGTGGTAAGCGTTTACGTTCCAGTAACCCCTTTAGTTGCTGTCCTGTTAAACGTTGAGGTATTGTAGCATTCATTGTTATGAGAGTTAATCTCGTTTGTTACGTGTTGCGATTAGAGTTGATGTGGTTACTGCAAAAGTGAGCGAAGGTATGATTCAAGCGGCCGGTAATTTCGGGTTAAAAGAGAAGGTTCCTGTGATGCGTTTGGACTGTGGTTTTGCGTTTTGAGGTAGGGGGCTTTCCAAAAACCATATTTTATATATTGGAATTATTACATATGGATACTGATGCGAGTGAATGTGTATTTGGTGATTGTATCGGCCTTATATATGGCTTGATTTGCCCTGGGTTGGTTATGAACGTCTGTTGGTTGAATTGTGTGGTTTTGTGAAACGGAATGCTTTTCAAGTTGATTTCTTTTTAAAGCTACGAGATCGAGTTTAATCCGTTGAGATTTGATTTGAGTTAATTTTTTTGAAAATGTGAAAAATAGAATCCACTCTTGAATTCAGCCTGGCTTGCTTTAAATGTTCTGGTTTTTGATACATGGTTATTACTGAACTGTTTCCTTGAAACTTTAGAAATGAGTTTATTCGGCTGATAATGATTTGATTTTAAAACGGTTTTCTTGAAATATGGTATTGAGATTGACTGTTGAATTTTTGGCTTGCCTTTGAATTGATTTGGATTTTGGGTTGTTGGAAAAGGATTGTGGAATGGTTTTTTTGGGACCCGAACTGGGTGGCAAATTCCAAGTTTTAGGGGAGATGCTGCCGGAATTTCTATAAAATCCGAGTCTATTGAAATGTTGTTTGGAAAAATGATGAGTTAAAGACTTCTACTATTTTATTTGAATTATCAAGAAAAAGGATGATTCATGCTTTTGAAATGAATTATTAAAGAGAAAATTGGGATTTAGTCTTGCTTCGTAAGGAAGGCATTGTATCTCTTTCAGGAGAAAGTTATTTAGATGAAACTTATATTTTAAAGCTGTTTTAAACGTGGCAAGGGCAATGCCTTTAGCCGGATGGCTGAGATGGATGTTGATCCATGGATGAGATTGAATGCATGTTTATGCTGAATCATTGATAAATGTGAATGTTGCACTTCCACTATCGGAGATAAGAGTTTCCCTGGGAGAAAGCAGTGGCTAGCCACCACGTGCTCCAGGTTGAGACTCGAAGCTCTTGTGACCCTATGTCGTAAGTGTGGCCGGGCACTGTGAAAGGCCCGGATGAGCTCGCCCCCGTGAATATAAACCAGTGAGGGTGTTGGACATGGATCATGATTATGATCAAGTTTATATTGAGTATAACTCGAGTTTGGGATGCGCGACAGAGGGACAGTCCAATGGTTAGCTACCAGGACTTGTCGGGTTGGCTCTATAACCGACAGATGATATCATCAGCCACTAGGGGCAGGCATACATCATATGCATCTATGTGACATTGTTTGGGTGTGCATATTATACTTGGTTTGCCTATGTGAATAATTGCTAATTTTTCTACTTTGAATAACTGTTTGTTTGTGCTTGTATCTTCCTATTTGTGTTTGCTACTGGGACTCTGTTGGACTGTGGTGATTGGTTGATGGTTGAATTGTTTGGGCCTAGGGCCATGGTTGGAATGAGATAAACCGAGGGTTGATTTCGGTTTTGTGTTTCTGGTTTGGAATAAAATATGAAAGGCTATTCTGTTTCAGCATAGATAAATCGTTTTGAAAGGCTTTTGAGTTTTTGAGAATTGAATGGTTCCTCTTTTAGAAAAGATTTCCGACTTTACTTTTATTGTAAACCATTGTTTTTGAAAAGAGGCATAAGATGGTTATTAGTCACTGGTACGGTTTATCTTCACGTATCCTATTACAGTAATTCCCAAAAACCCTCTACTGAGAACCCTTTCGAGGATGATGTTCTCACCCCCCCTACATTTTTCCCCTTTCAGGATATGGGCGCAGAAGTTACGAAGAGCTTATTTAATTGTTGTTGTGATGCTCTGTATTGTTTTAGTTATGGTCCATTGTACCCTCGCCTTTATCTTGATATAATCTGTAAGAGGGATATGAATTGTATTGGATTATGTTTGTAATATTACTTATATATATATGTATGTATATATATGGATGTACTCTTTATGAGTTTTTGTAAGTTGTATGGTATTTATGGATGTACGTTATCGAACAAAAGTATTTTGGGAGCGGTATTGCGGTTTAAAGTTTTAAACAGGCTCATATTTTAGTATTAAATAGTATAAGTGTCGTCGTAATGTCCGAGTTATCAGAGTCGCACAGCCGAAAGCGTGAGCTTTGGTAGTTAGGGTGTTACATTATGGTATCAGAGCAGTCCTTCCTGTAGAGCCTGAGGAATGGACCGACTATGCTTCAGTTGCATACTCTGAGCGTTTGTCATATATTAGGTCTTGTCGAATGACGAGAATTAGAGCTTTATGCACATGACGATCTATTGATTAACGCTGTTAGTCTTAGATTGCATAGTTCTTAGTATTATGTTTGGCTGGCTTAATACTAGTGAATTATGTATATGAAAGCACTGATGGGTTATCATAGATAATATACGAGTTTTGAGTAAAGCGAATCGCGAGTTTTGGGAACGTTAGAAACTTTTTCTCGAGGCTATTCAGTTGTGTGTCTTGAATTTTGTTCGAGTCGACCTGTTCTTTTATATCCTAACTTGAAGTTCTTGTTTGTTAGTCCTTTTGAAAAGTAGTTTGATTTTTCAACTCTATTCCTCTATCGATATACATCCTTGTTTGACCTTAAGTGCATATGCTGGTTTAAGATCCTTGTTGCATCTATCTTCCTCTGTTTGAGTTCTTCTTGATTCAAGTATTCTTTGATATAGCTTTGAACTTGTCTTAATGTGCTGTGACTTTTAACTTCAGGTTTCGAGTTCATTCCTAGAGAACTTGTTGATTCAGTTTTCCTCTTATTTGACAGTGATCACAGCCAATTTTGAGATTTTTATAAAAATTGTTGTTGAATAGATACATACTTGTCTATATATGAAACCTTGAAGATTTCTTATACAGTTTAATAACTATTTATTCCTAATATCTCGCCTGTACTTTTACTGGTTTATGAAACTGCATTTACTTTAAATTACAATTTGACTTTCTAGTAATTTTACTATAGTTCCAATTCACATCTTCATTTGATTCGGTATTTGGATATTTTTCAAAATTTTGAAAAGAAAGGATTTACCACTTTTGTCTCGGTTGAGTTTCGTTTGATAAACTTTACTTAATTCATTTTGATTTGAGTCTGATTTAGCATACTACATGGTTTATGCCATTGTTGTTCTTTTGAAATGTTGGACTCATAGCTTTCTTCTTATGAATGGACTCGTTCCTTCTTAAGCTTTTCACCTCGATGAATGTCATACGTGATTTTGTTTTTAACTAATCTTTTACATCTTGTGAACATTACCATTGATCTTGGTTTGTCCTCTCTTGTGAATCTCATCCTTATGTGGGTCAATTTGATTCGTTTCAAAATAGTGCAACATTTATACTCTCATTGTCTCTACAAGAGTTTTTAGTTAAAGATTTACCTTTGAGAAACTACTAATGATTGAGTTGTCTTTTCCTATGACTTTTGTATTCTTTTAGATCAATTGAAAGCTTGTTTGATGACTCATGCCTAGTGAATCTTATTTGGACTACTTTGGTTTAAGATCCTTTCTTGCAAGGCTTGACTCCTTTTTAGTACATCTTAAACTTCTTGAATGTTCTTCTGAGATGGTGATTTTAAGAACACTTTTGGGAGTCTTGTTCTGAACTTTTTAAAGAAGTTTTGAATTCTCTTTGAAGAAATATTAAACGAAATTTACTTTCTGTTGCTTGATTGAGATTGAAAACCATTGTTCAATTTTGATGAAGTTAATTTAAAAATCGGCATGCGCTATTTTAAATGAGGCCTTGGAGAGCTTCCTTGTTTAGTGGAAATTGGTTCGTTTGTAACGCATCACTTATTTCCTTTACCAAATTGTAAGCAAATTTTTACTTCGGAGTCTCTTTTCTAAAAAGAGTTTAACTTTCTCTTTCGTACTTACTATAAATGTTATACACGCTTGTTTGAATATAGACTTTGGGAGTTTCTGAACAAGCATTTGATTTCTCTCCTGAGTTTTGTGAATTACTTTTGGTTAAGATTGTGCACTTAACTAATTTTCTAAAATATTTGATGAAAATATTTTAGCTCTTAGTCAAGCCGGTGTGCATCTTATTTTTAAAACTCTACATGATCTATTTCAACATGAAATTGTATTGAAGTGAAGCCACGTTTATACTATTGCTACTCTCTTGAAGAATGTTTGTTGCTCAACTTTTCTTCTAGACTGCGAAGTGATATTTTTACAAGTTTTTGATTCTTTTAAGAACAATGTATTCGGAAGTATTTTAATCATGCTCTTGAGTTCTGTGAGCTTTGTTTTGGGTTTGAAATATTCTCTTCTGTAAACCTCATGCTTCCTCGACTCAGCTTGAGTTTGTTTCAAACTGATGCGCTGATTTTCTTCTTATTGATCCAATTGAATTTCCTTGATCTAAGGGTTATTTTTGGAGTTGTTAATTGATTTATTCCTAGCAAACTTCTTTGCTTGAGCACCCTTGTTTATCTTGAATTGGATACATTCTCTCAAATCAATGAGTACTATCTTTGACATTTGACTCTCCTTTCTAGAATCTTGTATCCTTCTGAGTAGACTCGAGAATTGTTTTGATATCACGTGCGATCTGTAGATATAGTAACGCGATGCGTTAGTTCTTTAAGACGTGATGTGTGCATACGAAAGTTGAAGCGGTAGTTGTGCAACGTTAAGAGTTGTGGGTGTTTTGTTCCTTGCAAACGGGTTTACGGTCGTTAGGCTTATGATCGGATATGGGGATTGTAAAGTGCTTGGTGGAGTTGAGAGATTGAAGTTCTAAAGTGGGAACGGGATTTGTCAGCGAACGTTATGCCGCTGTTTAAATACCAACATGCCTTGGAGCCTTTTACCACACTAATTACCACTTTGCTTTGTGAACGCCTATCTTGATTTGCACCCTATTTTGGCACCTCAAGTTTTTGTAAAGCCTTGAGCTCATGTGACCTTGTGCATTGAGCCTATCTTGTAATGTTTGCCTTGCAATCACACTCCTACCTTTGTATCGTTATGCATACGACCACCCAAGTATTTGAAAAACCATATATATGTTTATATTTTGAGATATTTTTGCTTCTTCCTTAAATGTGTTCAAGGGTGAACTGTTATGAAATTTCTTTCGTTTTGTATCAATTTTTGAGGACGAAAATTTTTGTAAGGTTGGTAGAATGTAAGACCCAGAACCTTTGAAAAGTCTTTTTATGATCAAGTCTCAAATCATATAATTATTTATAGCCTTAATTTCAGAAATTATTTTATTAAAGATAATTAAGGCAAGTTTTGATTTATTGAATTTGAGATAAGTTATGATTATTATCCAATTTTACAATTATTGGATTATTTTCTATATTCAAATTATAAAGTTGGTAGTTGTGAAATAATAAGGATTTCTATATGATTTGCATTAAATAATTAATATTTTAAATATTAATACCGTTATTTTGGAAAATAGAGAAATTAATTATATTATTTCTAATTTTTAGATTTGGGCATTTTATTGAAAATAATTTGTAAAGTTGATGAGAAAATAGTATTTTCTATGTACAAATAGTGTTGGATTTAATTTGGGTTTCAATTACTATATTACCCCTACTTTTATTTGAAATTACAAAAGTAACCGTAAGCCTGAAAACCCTAACCCGACCCGTTTCACCCACACCCAATTCCCTAATGGTACAGCAGCAGCCCTTGCTGCCCCTCTGTACCCTAGACACACACACACACACACACGGAGATAACATAGGAAGAGAGAAAGAAAACAAACGAATGGGAAGGGGGAAAAGCAGGGGAAGGGATCCGTGGAGAGAGAGACAAGGAGTTGTGGCGGGAGAAGAGGAAGAGAGGGAGAAGGACTTGGCGCCGCCGCTGTTTCTGTGTTCCCCAACGGCTTGCTGAACTGCTGCCACCACCACAAAGGTTTTGTCGCCGCCACTTGTGCCACCGCCGACGAGCACGAAGAGAGAGGGAGAAGGAGATCGGGCAGGAACAGGGGACCGAGGGCGGAGGGAGCACGACAGGGGAAGCCATTGCCGCCTGTCACCGTCGCGTGCCTCTGCTGCGTCACCACCGCGCCGTTGCCGCGCCTGGTTGCTGCTGATGAAGTCACTCCCGCCGTCGCTGCTACTAGAGCTGTCATCGTCCTCACCAACTTCCAAGAGAAAGTCACGATGGCGCTCCGCTTCTGTTTCTCTGGTCTGCCGAGAGAGAAGCTCATGGGTGGGGTAAATGCCTCTGCTGTGTTTCTCAATCACTGGTGATGGAGCTCGCATCGTCGTCAGCCATGGCCGCTGTTCCTCTGGTCGCCTAGAAATGCCACCGCTGCTGCCGCCGGAAATCGCCACTGGAACTGGTGTCGTTTGGTAAGCTTTAACCCGTCTTCAGTTTCCTTCTCCATTAAAGTTCATCTTTACCATGAGAGTTGTGATGCGGCTGTGTGCTAGGAGTTGCTGCAAGTTACCGCTGCCGGAATCACTACCAGGGCTGCCGCTTCATAGTTCAGTCACTTCTTATTTGCGGTAAGCGTTTACGTTCCAGTAACCCCTTTAGTTGTTGTCCTGTTAAACGTTGAGGTGTTGTAGCATTCATTGTTATGAGAGTTAATCTCGTTTGTTACGTGTTGCGATTAGAGTTGATGTGGTTTCTGCAAAAGTGAGCAAAGCTGTGATTCAAGCGGCCGGTAATTTCGGGTTAAGAGAGAAGGTTCCTTTGACGCGTTTGGACTGTGGTTTTACGTTCTGAGGTAGGGGCGCTTTCCAAAAACAATATTTTATATATTGGAATTATTACATATGGATACTGATGCGAGTGAATGTGTATTTGGTGATTGTATCAGCCTTATGTATGGCTTGATTTGCCCTGGGTTGGTTATGAACGTCTGTTGGTTGAATTGTGTGGTTTTGTGAAACGGAATGCTTTTCAAGTTGATTTCTTTTTAAAGCTTTGAGATCAAGTTTAATCCGTTGAGATTTGATTTGAGTTAATTTTCTTGAAAATGTGAAAAATAGAATCCACTCTTGAATTCAGCCTGGCTTGCTTTAAATGATCTGGTTTTTGATACATGGTTATTACTGACCTTTTTCCTTGAAACTTTAGAAATGAGTTTATTCGGCAGATAATGATTTGATTTTAAAACGGTTTTCTTGAAATATGGTATTGAGATTGACTGTTGGATTTTTTGCTTGCCTTTGAATTGATTTGGACTTTGGGCTGTTGGAAAAGGATTGTGGAATGGTTTTGTTGGGACCCGAACCAGGTGGCAAAGTCCAAGTTTTAGGGGAGATGCTGCCGGAATTTCTATAAAATCCGAGTCTATTGAAATGTTGTTTGGAAAAATGATGAGTTAAAGACTTCTACTATTTTATTTGAATTATCAAGAAAAAGGATGATTCATGCTTTTGAAATGAATTATTAAAGAGAAAATTGGGATTTAGTCTTGCTTCGTAAGGAAGGCATTGTATCTCTTTCAGGAGAAAGTTATTTAGATGAAACTTATGTTTTAAAGTTGTTTTAAACGTCACAAGGGCAACGCCTTTAAATTTGACTTGAGGGTTTCAATTAGAGGAGTTTCAATGACGTTGAAAGAACCCGAATGTCTATTGACAAGTTTCATTTTAAAATGTTTTAAGAAAGGTTTTAAGTACTCTTTGAACTCTAAATTCTTGCAAGACTAAGACAATTTTGAACAGTTGAAACGCTTTAGAATTTCCCATGGGGTGAAGCTGGTTTTTGTTTTAGTAAAGGAAACGGCTTTGAAAAGAGTATTTGATTTCGTAATTCGGTTTGGCTTAGATCTATTTTGTTACTCAAATAAGGAAGTCAAGGTTTTAATGATTTTAAATGAATTTAGTGAAATGAGTTATGCTATTCTCCCCTAAGTACTTGGGACTCTGCCGAGAAACTTTTGTTATAAAAATCCCATTGTTGGATGGGTGATTTTGAATGTTTCAAAAGAAATCTTTAACTTTCCATGGTTTTGGAAGTTTTGGAAAGAGCAAGCCGAGAGTGGCTTATTTTAAAAAGGGAATTTTCCTTGAGTAAAAGCGGCTTATGAGCCTGAGATAATTTGAGAAATGAGATCTTTAAAGCCAAGGCTGAAAAGAGTTGAAACTTGATTTCAAAGTGAAATGAATTGAGAAAATGATTTATGGCTTAAATGCCGATTTCACGAATTTGATGATTTTGAATATTGAAGTGCTGTTTTGTTGAGAGCCGGAATGGCTGTGTATGATTATACATATTGATTGGTTCTGGATTGAACCGTGAGCCGGAATGGCTGTGTATGATATGAATATTGGCTGGTTCTGGAATGAACCGTGAGCTGGATGGCTGAGATGGATGTTGATCCATGGATGAGATTGAATGCATGTTTATGCTGAATCATTGATAAATGTGAATGTTGCACTTCCACTATCGGAGATAAGAATTTTCCTGGGAGAAAGCAGTGGCTAGCCACCACGTGCTCCAGGTTGAGACTCGAAGCTCTTGTGACCCTGTGTCGTAAGTGTGGCCGGGCACTGTGAAAGGCCCGGATGAGCTCGCCCCCGTGAATATACACCAGTGAGGGTGTTGGATATGGATCATGATTATGATCAAGTTTATATTGAGTATAACTCGAGTTGGGGATGCGTGACAGAGAGACAGTCCAATGGTTAGTTACCAGGACTTGTCGGGTTGGCTCTATAACCGAAAGATAATATCATCAGCCACTAGGGGCAGGCATGCATCATATGCATCTATGTGACATTGTTTGGGTGTGCATATTATACTTGGTTTGCCTATGTGAATAATTGCTAATTGTTCTACTTGCAATAACTGTTTGTTTGTGCTTGCATCTTCCTATTTGTGTTTGCTACTGGGACTCTGTTTGATTGTGGTGATTGGTTGATGGTTGAATTGTTTGGGCCTAGGGCCATGGTTGGAATGAGATGAACCGAGGGTTGATTTCGGTTTTGTGTTTCTGGTTTGGAATAAAATATGAAAGGCTATTTTGTTTCAGCATAGATAAATCGTTTTGAAAGGCTTTTGAGTTTTTGAGAATTGAATGGTTCCTCTTTCAGAAAAGATTTCTGACTATACTTTTATTGTAAACCATTGTTTTTGAAAAGAGGCATAAGACGGTTATTAGTCACTGGTACAGTTTATCTTCACGTATCCTATTACAGTAATTCCCAAAAACCCTCTACTGAGAACCCTTTCGAGGATGATGTTCTCACCCCCCTACATTTTTCCCCTTTCAGGATATGGGTGCAGAAGTTACGAAGAGCTTATTTAATTGTTGTTGTGATGCTCTGTATTATTTTAGTTATGGTCTATTGTTCCCTCGCCTTTATCTTGATATAATCTGTAATAGGGATAGGAATTGTATTGGATTATGTTTGTAATATTACTTATATATATATGTATGTATATATATGGATGTACTCTTTATGAGTTTTTGTAAGTTGTATGGTATTTATGGATGTACGTTATCGAACGAAAGTATTTTGGGAGCGGTATTGCGGTTTAAAGTTTTAAAGAGGCTCATATTTTAGTATTAAATAGTATAAGTGTCGTCGTAATGTCCGAGCTATCAGAGTCGCACAGCCGGAAGCGTGAGCTTTGGTAGTTAGGGTGTTACAATCTGCAGTCCTTTAATTTCTCAGCCTCTGAATCAGATTTTTGCTCAGGTCCCTTAATTTCAGCCAAAAAATACCTGAAAATACAGAAAAACACAGAAACTCATAGTAAAGTCCAGAAATGTGATTTTTGCATAAAAACTAATAAAAATATAAAAAAAATAACTAAAACATACTAAAAACTATGTAAAAACAATGCCAAAAAGGGTATAAATTATCCGCTCATCACCCATGCACAAGTCTGTGCCCACACAGAATGGAAATCAGCAAGTGTGCCCATGCACAACTTCTATCCGTACGCACAGGAGGAAAATCAGCATGTGTGCCGCACACATCTGTGCGTACGCACATGTACTAGCGCGTGACTTCATTAAAAAGTCAGGTGGCTCGCGATTTGAGGAGCTTTTTGGCCCATTTATGAAAAATTTGGAGCATATATGAAGGGGGAAGCAACACCATATCACACCATACACTACTATACTTCATAGAATACATTTTAGGAGTAGTTTTAGGGTAGTTTAATTTAGGTTTTCTCTCAAATTGCCTTGGGTTTAATTAGGGTTTGTAACATTTTATACTTCAATTTCGGTCTTGGATTTTGCTATCTTATTGTAAGTATTTCCTTAATTCCTCTTTTATTACATTACTTGTTCTACACTTTCATATATTTTCATTTCCTTTGTCAATATATACATAGTTTTGCAATTTTGAGTTTTAGTTCATGAATTGATGTTTGATGGTTTTTATATGTTTATGGGATTGCCATTGTTGATTTTGTTCTTTTGTGGTTTATAGTTTTCATCTTGTTTCCAAATTTCCCATGTTTTATGATTATGCCCATTAGGTGTTTGATGAAATGCCAATTTTGATTTTGGGGTAGATTTTCATCCCTTGACTTGGGGAAATGAAATTATGGAGTACTAGAGTTATAATGTCCAACATTTAGTGACAATTATTGAGTTGTTAGTTGTTATTGTTTCCACTAACGCTAGCTTCTTACTAAGGTAATTAGTAAGTTAGCTAGGATTTGTGGATTAATAACAATTATGCTTACTTGACTTACTCTTCGATGTTAAGGGTAGACTAAGTGTGATTAATCTATCATAATTATCATAGTTGT
This sequence comes from Arachis ipaensis, assembly GCF_000816755.2. NCBI lineage: Eukaryota > Viridiplantae > Streptophyta > Magnoliopsida > Fabales > Fabaceae > Arachis > Arachis ipaensis. The sequence continues at coordinate 79,053,435 of NC_029794.2, read as the reverse complement.
GGTTATGGCAAGGAAAGAATTCCATAACTCATTCCAAGCCAAGGTTCAATTCATGTTTTGAACCACTTTTCCATCAATTTTGAATCTTACTTGTTTATATTACATATATAGTTCTTTTATTCCTTTATTAGTTTATTAATTACAATTTTGATCGTTCTTTTATCTCTTTATTGTTTGCTTCTTTATTGAAAAACCCCTTTTGCATTTCACAACCAAAATTGTTCGCTCTTAGGCATTAGTTCCTAGGGAAGACGACCCTAGGTTTGAAAACTCTCTGTTATATTTTAATTTGAAAAATTAAACTTTGATTGAGCATTACTTGTTGGTTCAGAACTGTACTTGCAACAAGGTTATTTCTCTTCTACCGAGAAGAAATTCTTAGCCGATGGTTTTGCTCTTTCAAGTTTTTGGTGCTGTTGCCGGGGAACTAGCGCGATGAGTGTTATAGTTTTGGTTGTTGTAAATATGTGAATAGTATGAATGGATACTTTTTGGGTTGTTTGTTTGCTTTTGTTGGTAATTAGGATTTTGTTTATTTTGTTAATTGATGTCTTTAGTTTTTATTTTCTATTTTCTCTATGAGTTATCAACCTCTTGGTTTGGAGTTTGGTTGTGTTCATTTTGTAGGGTGTGATAACTTCAATTTTGGATTGCATCATGGGATTGGAGTTTTACTACAATGAGCAAAACCCTCCCCAAAATGCATACCCAAACCAAGGATATGGTGGATTTCACTTTGATCATGCACCTCCACCACCATATACCTATAAGCCATACCCCCAACATAATCCTCAATCACCACATTTTCCAACACCACACCAATACAACCATCCACCTCCTTATATACTGCCTCAAAACACTTACCAATATGAGTCACCTCCCACACATACAACCTCTTTCCCACCCAATGATCCTTCTGTCTTATCTAATTATGGTGTTCCCCAACCCTTGTTCGAAGAAGATCAATGCCTTCAAGTTTTTCTCTAAGAGCAAGAAGGATTCCGAAGAACACAAGGGCAACTTATGGCTACCATAGCCGAGGCAGTGAACCATTTAATCCTTCTATGCTCATCCGATCAAGACATTTCTCTTGAAGAATGTGAATGATCAACTAAAGAATGGAGTGAAGAGGAGAGTTAGAGCATGACATGTAACAAGAGGGAGAAAGTGAAGTATATGAACCGGAAGAGGTAAAGGGAGAATGGAGGGACATTGATCAAGATGCGGATTCCATCATTGAGGATTTTTTCTCCACATTGGTCAATCCCCTCCATGATCTTGAATCCCCCTTTAGATTTGAAGGAGAGGTTGATGTGTACTTCACACAACCTCCAAAGTATGACTTGAGTGATGGGAAAGAGGAAGTTGGTGAGGAAGCAACTCCATTCCAAAACCACATTGAGTGGGTGGCAATTTCATCTATGAGCTTCATTGGCCCCTATCAATATGCCATCTTGGAGACAGATTACCAACTCAAGGCCTTTCTTAGGTTGGTACATGGTGCAGAAAGGAGTGTTAGTTGCCTAAGGAGTCCAAAGCTCTTCAAGAAAGCCAAATCAAGCTTTGGGACTCAAGCATGGCGTAAAGCACAATTGAGTAGATTCCAGAGAGTGTTGGGTTGCTTCAAGGGAACTTTAGGAGTTTGTCCATCTGGCTTGAAGAATAAAGATCAACAAGAAGGAGAACGGGAAACTAGAATATGGGATCCCGGAGGAGCTTTAAAGACCAAGCTTGGATGGAGATTCATAGGAGTGGAAACACAACCCACCCTAACAAGAGTCTCCTCAACAAGTTCAACTTAAGGACTATAAACTAAAGTGCTAGGTGGGAGACACCCCACCATGGTAACATCTTTCTTACCTCCTCCTTGTTTATGGTTTTGTTAATTGCACTTTTGCTTGTCTTAGTTAGCTTAGGATTAGTTTAATTTTGAGCTTAGATATGTTAATTTGTGTATGGATCATGATTTGGTGAAGTTTTGAATGTTTTGGGGTTGAATTTTGGTTGAGCTAACGCTTGGTACCTTAGATTTTGAAGAAAAAATCTTTAGAAAAATAGGGCATGTGCGTGCGCACGCCCTTGTGCACACGCACACAACAACAAAATTTTGCGTCTTGTGCGTACGCACACCAACCTGTATGCCCCCTATTGGGAGCACTTGCACGCCTTGTGCGCGCGCATTTCTCTTTGTTTTGCGCTCTGTGCGTGCGCACGCCCTTGTGCGTTCGCACGCAACCTTCTTTTTGCACACTCTGTGCGAGCGCACAGGCTTGTACGTTCGCACACCAGCTTGCACCCATCCTGTTGGAAGCGTTGGCACAACCTGTGCGCGTGAACCCCTGCCTTTTTTTGCCCCTGTGAGAGCGCACGGAGCTGTGTGCACACGCACACATGTTCCTTTTACAAAAATAAAAAAAAAAGAAGAAAAGTGTTCAGTGCGCACCCACAGACTTGTGCGAGCGCACACTTCTTAACCCCCTTTCTGTCCAGAGCGCTCGCGCAACGTGTGCGAGCACATACCTCCCCTGTGCGTACGCACAAGTGCTGTTTTGGGCAAAATCTTCATTGCACTTGGAATTAAGCCCTAACGCACTTCCACCACCCCTCCATCCTTCTCTGCTCTCCCTTTTACCTTATTTTCTACTTGTTTTACTTAGTTTTCATTGCATTGAATTTTCATTTTAGTAATTATATTTGTTTTAGTTTAATTGTTGATAAATTGAATAAATTACAAGTGTTGTTTGATATTGATTGGGTTGCTTCTTGATTGAATTTCATCAATGCACTTATACTTTGTCCTAAATTACTAGCACCTAATTGGATTTGCACATTTACATTTTGTTGCATATTAGGTGAAATTCTTATAAGTGCACATTGATTTAAGTGAATTGAGTTGAAATTACTTGTTCATCATGATTTTCATGACAAATTCATCACGGGACTGGTACTTGTTCCTTGTTAATGCGTTGCTTTTGTTTGAGAGACTTGACTTGATTTCTATCAAGGGTATCACTTTTTGTAACAAGTACCTTTACCATGTGACTATTGCATTATGTGCCATGATGCATAAGGAGTTTTCTTTTCATTAATGGATTGGTTATTGTTTATTGTGCTATTTTACATCAATTTTGTGCTTTCACTTGCAATATCTAATATCTCAATTATTCAATTTTATTGTGCTATTGTGAATTTAACACTAAAACCTACAAAAACTTAATAAAAACTAAATAAAAACTACTAAAAACTATATGAAAATGATATAAAAAAGCGTATAAAATATCCGCTCATCACAACACCAAACATAAACTATTGCTTGTCCCCAAGCAACTAAAAATACAATAGGAAAAAAAGAAAATTAAGATACAATAAATTTCTAAGTTTCAAATGAAGCTTAGTAAAAATCAGATGAGTGGGACTTAGTAGCTTTTTCCTTCTGAATAGTTTTGGCATCTCACTATCCATTGAAACTCAGAGATGTTGGCATCTTTAGAAACTTAGAGTCCAGATGATATTAAGTACTCTCTTAGTTAAGCTTATTTTGATTCTTGAACACAGCTTTTTGAGTCTTGGCCGTGACCCTAAGCACTCTGTTTTCCAGTATTACCACCGGATACATTCATGCCACAGACACTTTACTTGGGTGAACCTTTTCAGATTGTGACTCAGCTTTGCTAGAGTCCCCAGATAGAGGTGTCCAGAGTTCTTAAGCACACTCTTTTTGCTTTGGACCACGACTTTCACCGGTCAGTCTCAAGCTTTTCACTTGACACCTTCATGCCACAAGCACATGGATAGGGACAACTTGGTTTAGCCGCTTAGGCCAGGATTTTATTCCTTTGGGCCCTCCTATCCATTAATGCTCAAAGTCTTGGGTCCTTTTATCCTTGCCTTTTGGTTTAAAGGGTTACTGGCTTTTTCAATCTGCCATCCTTTTCCTGATTTTTTGGGCAGTAATGGATTTTAATTTTTTTTCTTTCTTTTTTCTTTTTTCACAAGCACTCTCTTACTTTTTCTTGCTTCAAGAATCAATTTTTAGATTTTTCAAATTATCAATAATATTTTTCCTTTTTCCTTATTCTTTCAAGTGCCAACATTCTAAAATTACAACTTCAAATATGCACTGTTTATTTCATACATTCAGAAAACAAAAACAAATGACACCACATCAAAATAATTAAACTAATCTTATTTTAAACTTGAAATTCATGAATCTCTCAATTTTTTTCAAATAAAAAATTATTTAAGCAACGTGAGAGATATATGGAACATTTTACAACTTAGAGACATCAATGCAAATGATCATGCAACTAGAACAAGAGAACAGATAAACAAACAGAAAATAGAAAAAAATAATAGGAAAGGAGTAAAAGAGAACAAATCCACCTGAATGATGGTGGCAAGTGATCCTCCTTGAGGATCCCATGTAGTGCTTGATCTCTTCTATGTCACTCCTTTGTCTTTGTTGAGGCAGCTGCACAGGTTCATGTGCATGTTTCTGGTTTGCTCCATCCTCTTCTTCTATATATAAGAGTGGTAGAAGTCACAAAGCAAAGCTTTTGCAACGCCAAACTTAAGAGTTTTGCTCATCCTCGAGCAATTATGATCAACGGGGAAGAATAAGGTGAGGTAAGTAGAGCTTCTGTGGGACCTCTTGGTCCTGAGAGGCTAAGGAATTCCAGATTCCTTGCTTCTCTGCATTGGCGTTCGAACACCCAGGGGTTGCTCCCTGGCTGGTGTGCAACACCAGCAATGCTCCCCTCTTGGGGCGTGGAGTGTTCTGTTTCACTGCTGTGAATTCTGTCTCTTAACTGGTGCACATGATCATGACCCTGACACTGAAAAAAAATCAAAATGAAGGAAAATAACTATGGTTGAGTAAGGTTGGGTTGCCTCCTTGGATGATGGTGTATAGTCATTCCAAGAGATTGATTGAATTCCTGCAAAGATATTGGAAGTTGCTTGTTCCCCAAGCACTTGAATGTTGCTTAGCATGCATGTATGCTTGTGAATTTCTGAACTGAATTTGGTGTGTGAACACCAAACTTAATTCCTTGCCTAAAGCAGCAGATTGAATACATGCAGAGAACCTCATATGCTTTTGATGAGCGGATAATTTATACGCTTTTTGGCATTATTTTCACATAGTTTTCAGTATGATTTAGTTAGTTTTTAATATATTTTTATTAGTTTTTAAATAAAAATCACATTTCTGGACTTTACTATGAGTTTGTGTATTTTTCTGTGATTTTAGGTATTTTCTGGCTGAAATTGAGGGACTTGAGCAAAAATCAGATTCAGAGGTTGAAGAAGGACTGCAGATGCTGCTGGATTCTGACCTCCCTGCACTCAAAGTGGATTTTATGGAGCTAGAGAACTCCAAATGGCACGCTTTCAATTGCGTTGGAAAGTAGACATTCAGGGCTTTCCATCAATATATAATAGTCCATACTTTGCCCGAGTTTAGATGACGCAAACTGGCGTTCAACGCCAGTTCCATGCTGCATTCTGGAGTTAAACGCCAGAAACAGGTTGCAAAGTGGAGTTAAACGCCAAAAACAGGTTACAAAGTGGCGTTCAACTCCAAGAGAAGCCTCTACACGTGTAAAGCTCAATGCTCAGCCCAAGCACACACCAAGTGGGCCCCTGAAGTGGATTTCTGCATCATTTACTCATTTCTGTAAACCCTAGTAACTAGTCTGATATAAATAGGACCTTTTACTATTGTATTAGACATCTTTGATCAGTTTTATGATATCTTAGACCTTTATGAGGGCTGGCCACTCGGCCATGCCTGGACCTTGTTCTTATGTATTTTTAACGGTAGAGTTTCTACACACCATAGATTAAGGTGTGGAGCTCTGCTATTCCTTATGAATTAATACAAAGTACTATTGTTTTTATATTCAATTCAAGCTTATTCCGATTCTAAGATATTCATTCGCACTTCAATATGAATGTGATGATCGTGACAGTCATCATCATTCCCAACCTATGAACGCGTGCCTGACAACTACTTCCGTTCTACCTTAGATTGAATGAATATCTCTGGGATTCCTTAATCAGAGTCTTCATGGTATAAGTTAGAATCCATGGACGCCATTCTTGAGATCCGGAAAGTCTAAACCTTGTCTATGGTATTCCGAGTGGGATCCGGGATGGGATGGCTGTGACAAGCTTCAAACTCGCGAGTGCTGGGCGTAGTGACAGACGCAAAAGGATAAATGGATCCTATTCCAGTATGATCGAAAACCGACAAATGATTAGCCATGCAGTGACAGCGCATTGGACCATTTTCACTAAGAGGACAGGATGTAGCCATTGACAACGGTGATGCCTAACATACAGCTTGCCATAGAAAGGAGTATGACTGATTGGATGAAGACAATAGGAAGCAGAGGTTCTGGAGGAACGAATGCATCTCTATACGCTTATCTGAAATTCTCACCAATGAATTACATAAGTATCACTATCTTTATTTTATATTTTATTTATTTTTTAATTATTAAATCTCTATAATCAATTGAATCTGCCTGACTGAGATTTACAAGGTGACCATAGCTTACTTCAAACCGACAATCTCCGTGGGATCGACCCTTACTCACGTAAGGTTTATTACTTGGACGACCTACTGCACTTGCTGGTTAGTTGTGCGAAGTTGTGACAAAGAACTAAGATTATGAACGTGCGTATTGAGTTTTTAGCGCCGTTACCAAGGAATGGAACCGTCACGATTTCTGTGCACCAAGTTTTTGGCGCTGTTGCCGGGGATTGTTCGAGTTTGGACAACTGACGGTTCATCTTGTTGCTCAGATTAGGTAATTTTATTTTAATTTTAAGCTTTTTATTTCTTATTTTCGAAAAAAAATTTTTCTTTTTTTTCGTTTTTCCCAAAATAATTTTCGAAAAAAACCAAAAAAATTAACAAAATCATAAAATCAAAAATAATTTGATATTTCTTGTTTGAGTCTTGAGTCAAATCTTAAGTTTGGTGTCAATTGCATGTTTTTAAAATTTGTGCATTTTTCGAAAACTCATGCATATGTTCTTCATGATCTTCAAGTTGTTCTTGATGAATTTCCTTGTTTGATCTTTGCATTTTCATGTTTTACATTTTTTCTTGTTTTTCATATGCATTCTTGCATTCATAGTGTCTAAAAATTAAAAATTTCTAAGTTTGGTGTTTTGCATGTTCTCTTTTTCTTGAAAATTTTTCAAAAATAAGTTCTTGGTGTTCATCTTGACATTCAAAGTGTTCTTGGTGTTCATCTTGACATTCAAAGTGTTCTTGCATGCATTGTGTGTTTTGATTCATAATTTTCATGTTTTGAGTTTTTTTATTGTTTTTCTCTCTCTTTATTAAACATGCAAAAATCAAAAAAATATCTTTTCCTTTTTCTCTCATAAATTTTCGAAAATTTGAGTTGACTTTTTCAAAATTTTTTAAAATTTAGTTGTTTCTTATGAGTCAAGTCAAATTTTCAATTTAAAAATTCTATCTTTTACAAATCTTTTTCAAAAATCAAATATTTTTCATTTTTTCTTAATGTTTTCGAAAATTTCAAAATTTATTTTCAAAATCTTTTTCTTATTTCTATTTCATATTTTCAAAATTAATGCTAACAATTAATGTGATTGATTCAAAATTTTTAAGTTTGTTACTTGCCTATTAAGAAAGGTTCAATCTTTAAATTTTAAAATCATATCTTTTTGTTTCTTGTTAGTCAAGTAATCAACTTTAATTTTCAAAATCAAATCTTTTTAAATTTTTTTCAAATCTTTTTCAAAATAGATTTCAATCACATCTTTTTCAAAATCAATTTCAAAATCTTTTCTAACTTCTTTTCTAACTTCTTATCTTTTCAAATTTGATTTTTAAATCTTTTTCAATTAACTACTTGACTTTTTGTTTGATTTTAAAAGTTTAGTATTTCAATCATATCTTTTTCAAAACTACCTAACTAACAATCTCTTTCTAATTTTTGAAAATCACCTTCATATTTTTCAAAATTCCTTTTTAAATTAACTAATTGTCTTAAATTTAATTTAATTTGATTTAATTGTTCCTTTCTTAATTTTTGAATTTTTAATTTTAATTCTAATTTAAAAATAAAAATACTTTTATTTTATTTTATCTAATTTTCGAAAATTCTTCTCCCTCACCTCCTTATTTATTTATTTATTTACTAACACTCATCTTCATCTAAGAATTCGAACCTACTCCTCACCTTTGTGTTTGGATTCTCCTTCTTTTATTCTTCTCTTCTACTCACATAAAGGAATCTCTATACTGTGACATAGAGGATTCCATATTTTATTTTCTATTCTCTTCTTTTTCATATGAGCAGGACCAAGGATAAGAACATTCTTGTTGAAGCTAATCCTGAACCTGAAAGGACTCTGAAGAGGAAGCTAAGGGAAGCTAAAGCACAACTCTCTGGAGAAAATCTGACAGAAATTTTCGAAAAAGAAGGAGACATGGCCGAAAATAATAACAATGCAAGGAAGATGCTTGGTGACTTCACTGCACCAAATTCCAATTTACATGGAAGAAGCATCTTAATACCTGCCATTGGGGCAAATAACTTTGAGTTGAAACCTCAATTAGTTTCTCTGATGCAACAGAACTGCAAGTTTTATGGACTTCCATTAGAAGATCCTTTTCAGTTCTTAACTGAATTCTTGCAGATCTGTGATACTGTTAAGACCAATGGGGTTGATCCCGAGGTCTACAGGCTTATGCTTTTCCCATTTGCTATAAGAGACAGAGCTAGAATATGGTTGGACTCTCAACCTAAAGATAGCCTGAACTCTTGGGATAAGCTGGTCACGACTTTCTTAGCCAAGTTCTTTCCTCCTCAAAAGCTTAGTAAGCTTAGAGTGGATGTTTAAACCTTCAGACAGAAAGAAGATGAATCCCTCTATAAAGCTTGGGAGAGATACAAGGAATTGACCAAAAAGTGTCCTTCTGACATGCTTTCAGAATGGACCATCCTGGATATATTCTATGATGGTATGTCTGAATTATCTAAAATGTCATTGGACCATTCTGCAGGTGGATCCATTCACCTAAAGTAAACACCTGCAAAAACTCAAGAACTCATTGACATGGTTGCTAATAACCAGTTCATGTACACTTCTGAGAGGAATCCTATAAGTAATGGGATGCCTCAAAGGAAGGGAGTTCTTGAAATTGATACTCTGAATGCCATACTGGCTCAGAATAAAATATTGACTCAGCAAGTTAATATGATCTCTCAGAGTCTGAATGGATTGAAGGAATCATCCAATAGTACTATAGAGCAGTCTTCTAAAGAAGAAGCTTATGATCCTAAGAACCCTGCAATAGCAAAGGTGAATTACATGGGTGAACCCTATGGAAACACCTATAATCCCTCATGGAGAAATCATCCAAATTTCTCATGGAAAGATCAACAAAAGCCTCAACAAGGCTTTAATAATGGTAGAAGAAACAGGTTTAGTAATAGCAAACCTTTTCCATCATCCACTCACCAACAGACAGAGAATTCTGAGCAGAATCCATCTAGCTTAGCAAATATAGTCTCTGATCTATCTAAGGCCACTTTAAGTTTCATGAATGAAACAAGGTCCTCCATTAGAAATTTGGAGGCACAAGTGGGCCAGCTGAGTAAAAGGGTCACTGAAACTCCTCCTAGTACTCTCCCAAGCAATACAAAAGAAAATCCAAAGAGAGAGTGCAAGGCCATTGATTTGACCATCGTGGCCGAACCTACAAGGGAAGAGGAGGACGAGAATCCTAGTGAGGAAGACCTCCTGGGACGTCTAGTGACCAATAAGGAGTTTGCCTTTGAGGAACCAAAGGAATCTGAGGCTCATCTAGAGACCATAGAGATTCCATTAAACCTCCTTCTGCCCTTCATGAGTTCTGGTGAATACTCTTCCTCTGAAGAGGATGAAGAAATTACTGAAGAGCAAGTTGCTAAATACCTTGGTGCAATCGTGAAGCTGAATGCCAAATTATTTCGTAATGAGACTTGGGAAGATGAACCTCCCTTGCTCACCAATGAACTGAATGCATTGGATAGGCAGAAATTACTTCAAAAGAAACAGGATCCGGGCAAATTCTTAATACCCTATACCATAGGCACCATGACCTTTGAGAAGGCTCTGTGTGACTTGGGGTCAGGAATAAACTTAATGCCACTCTCTGCAATGGAGGAACTTGGGATCTTTGAGGTGCAAGCTGCCAGAATCTCATTAGAGATGGCAGACAACTCAAGAAAACAGGCTTATGGACAAGTAGAGGACGTGTTAGTAAAGGTTGAAGGCCTTTACATCCCTGCTGATTTCATAATCCTAGACATTGGGAAGGATGAGGATGAATCCATCATCCTTGGAAGACCCTTCCTAGCCACAGCAAGAGCTGTGATTGATGTGGACAGAGGAGAGTTGGTCCTTCAATTGAATGAGGACAACCTTGTGTTTAAGACTCAAGGATCTCCTTCTGTAACCATGGAGAAGAAGCATGAAAAGCTTCTCTCACTGCAGAGTCAACCAAAGCCCCCACAGTCAAACTCTAAGTTTGGTGTTGGGTGGCCACAACCAAACTCTAAGTTTTGCGTTGAACCCCCACATTCAAACTCTAAGTTTGGTGTTGGAAGGTTCCAACCTTACTCTGATTATCTGTGAGGCTCCATGAGAGCTCACTGTCAAGCTATTGACATTAAAGAAGCGCCTGTTGGGAGGCAACCCAATGTTATTTAATCATATCTATTTTATTTTCTTCTTGTTATTTCGTGTTTTATTAGGTTGATGATCATATGAAGTCACAAAAACTACTGAAAAATCAAAAACAGAATGGAAAATAGCATTAAAAATAGCACACCCTGGAGGAGAGCAGTCTGGCGTTTAAACGCCAGAAACAAGCATCTGTCTGGCATTTAATGCCAGAAACAGGCACCAAGCTGGTGTGTAACGCCAGAAACAAGCATCTGCCTGGCGTTAAACGCCAGAAATAGGCTATATTTGGGCGTTTAACGCCAGAAACAAGCAGCAGTCTGGCGTTAAACGCCAGGATTGCACAGCAAGGGCGTTTTACACGCCTAATTGGAGCAGGGATGTTAAGTCTTTGGCCCCACTTGATCTGTGGACCCCACAGGATCCCCTCAGGATCTGTGGACCCCTTGGGTTCCCCACATCTTCTTCTCTCCTCTTCACACCTTTTTCCCCAAATACCCTTCACCAATCACCTCAATCACTCTTCCCCATCACCTCTTCACCACTCACATCAATCCTCTTTTCCCCATAAACCCCACCTATCTTCAAAATTCAAACTATTTTCCCTCCCAAACCCAACCCTAATAGCCGAACCCTAACTCCCATCCCACCCCTATATAAACCCCTCTTTCCTACTTCATTTTCACACAATACAACCCTTTCTTCTTCCCTTGGCCGAATACACACCCCTCTCCTTCTCCTCCATTCTTCTTCTTCTTCTACTACTTTCTTTCTTCTTTTGCTCAGGGACGAGCAAACATTTTAAGTTTGGTGTGGTAAAAGCATAGCTTTTTGTTTTTCCATAATCATTTATGGCACCTAAGGCCAGAGAAACCTCTAGAAAGAGGAAAGGGAAGGCAATTGCTTCCACCTCTGAGTCATGGGAGATGGAGAGATTCATCTCAAAGGTCCATCAAGACCACTTCTATGAAGTTGTGGCCAAGAAGAAAGTGATCCCTGAGGCTCCTTTCAAGCTCAAAAAGAATGAGTATCCGGAGATCCGACTTGAGATCCAAAGAAGAGGTTGGGAAGTTCTCACCAACCCCATTCAACAAGTCGGGATCCTAATGGTTCAAGAGTTTTATGCAAACGCATGGATCACTAGGAACCATGATCAATGTGTGAACCCGAATCCAAAGCATTGTCTCACCATAGTTCGGGGGAAATACTTAGATTTTAGTTCGGAAAATGTAAGGCTAGCGTTCAACTTGCCAATGATGGAAGAGAACGCATGCCCCTACACAAGAAGGGTCAACTTTGATCAAAGGTTGGACCAAGTCCTCATAGACATATGTAAGGAAGGAGCTCAATGGAAAATTACTCAAGAGGCAAGCCGGTTCAACTAAGAAGGCATGACCTCAAACCAGTGGCTAGGGGATGGTTAGAATTTATTCAACGCTCAATCATTCCTACTAGTAACCGGTCTGAAGTTACTATAGACCGGGCCATCATGATCCATAGTCTCATGATTGGAGAGGAGGTAGAAGTTCATGAGATTATACCTCAAGAACTTTACAAGGTGGCTGACAAGTCCTTCACTTGGGCAAGGTTAGCCTTTCCTCACCTCATATGCCATCTCTTCAATTCGGCTGGAATTGACATAGAGGGAGACATCCTCATTGAAGAGGACAAGCCCATCACTAAGAAAAGGATGGAGCAAATAAGAGATCATGGACCTCAACAAGAGCATGAGGAAATTCCCCACCATGAAATCCCTGAGATGCCTCAAGTGATGCACTTTCCTCCACAAAACTATTGGAAGCAAATCAACACCTCCCTAGGAGAATTAAGTTCCAACATGGGACAACTAAGGGTGGAACATCAAGAGCACTCCATCATCCTTCATGAGATTAGAGAAGATCAAAAAGCTATGAGGGAGGAGCAACAAAGGCAAGGAAGAGACATAGAGGAGCTCAAAAGCACCATTGGTTCTTCAAGAAGAGGAAGACGCCACCCTCACTAAGGTGGACTCATTCCTTAATCTCTTTGTCTATTTATTTTTGTGTTTTTTGATTTTTGAGCCTTATGTTTTATTGATGTTTGTGTCTTTATTATATGATCATTAATGTTTAAGTGTCTATGTCTTAAAGCTATGAATGTCCTATGACTCCATCACGTCTCTTAAATGAAAACTCTTTTAAAAACAAAAGAACAAGAAGTACAGGGTTTCGAATTCATCCTTAAAACTAGTTTAATTATTTTGATGTGGTGACAATACTTTTTGTTTTCTGAATAAATGCGTGAACAGTGCATGTGTCTTTTGAATTTGATGTTTATGAATGTTAAATATGTTAGCTCTTGAAGAATAAGGAAAAAGGAGATATGTTATTTGATAATCTGAAAAATCATAAAAATGATTTTTGAAGCAAGAAAAAGCAGTGAATACAAAAGCTTGCAGAAAAAAAAATAGCGAAAAAAAGAAAAAAAAAGAAAAGTAGAAAAAGCCAAAAGCTCTTTAAACCAAAAGGCAAGAGCAAAAAGCCAATAGCCCTTAAAACCAAAAGGCAAGGGTAATAAAAAGGATCCAAGGCTTTGAGCATCAGTGGATAGGAGGGCCTAAAGGAATAAAATCCTGACCTAAGCGGCTAAACCAAGCTGTCCCTAACCATGTGCTTGTGGCGCGAAGGTGTCAAGTGAAAATTTGAGACTGAGCGGATAAAGTCGATGTCCAAAGCAAAAAGAAGAGTGTGCTTAAGAACCCTGGACACCTCTAATTGGGGACTTTAGCAAAGCTGAGTCACAATCTGAAAAGGTTCACCCAGTTATGTGTCTGTGGCATTTATGTATCCGGTGGTAATACTGGAAAACAAAGTGCTTAGGGCCACGGCCAAGACTCATAAAGTAGCTGTGTTCAATAATCAACATATTGAACTAGGAGAATCAATAACACTATCTGAACTCTGAGTTCCTATAGATGCCAATCATTCTGAACTTTAATGGATAAAGTGAGATGCCAAAACTATTCACCAGAAACAGGTTGCAAAGTGGAGTTAAACGCCAGAAACAGGTTGCAAAGTGGAGTTAAACGCCAGAAACAGGTTACAAAGTGGCGTTCAACTCCAAGAGAAGCCTCTACACGTGTAAAGCTCAATGCTCAGCCCAAGCACACACCAAGTGGGCCCCAGAACTGGATTTCTGCATCATTTACTCATTTCTGTAAACCCTAGTAACTAGTCTGATATAAATAGGACCTTTTACTATTGTATTAGACATCTTTGATCAGCTTTATGCTATCTTAGACCTTTATGAGAGCTGGCCACTTGGCCATGCCTGGATCTTGTTCTTATGTATTTTTAATGGTAGAGTTTCTACACACCATAGATTAAGGTGTGGAGCTCTGCTGTTCCTAATGAACTAATACAAAGTACTATTGTTTTTCTATTCAATTCAAGCTTATTCCGATTCTAAGATATTCATTCACACTTTAATATGAATGTGATGATCGTGACAGTCATCATCATTCCCAACCTATGAACGCGTGCCTGACAACCACTTCCGTTCTACCTTAGATTGAATGAATATCTCTGGGATTCCTTAATCAGAGTCTTCGTAGTATAAGTTAGAATCCATGGATGGCCATTCTTGAGATTTGGAAAGTCTAAACCTTGTCTGTGGTATTCCGAGTAGGATCCGGGAAGAGATGGCTGTGACGAGCTTCAAACTCGCGAGTGCTGGGCGTAGTGACAGACGCAAAAGGATCAATGGATCCTATTCCAGTATGATCGAGAACCGACAGATGATTAGCCATGCAGTGACAGCGCATTGGACCATTTTCACTGAGAGGACAAGATGTAGCCATTGACAACGGTGATGTAGCCATTGCCATAGAAAGGAGTATGGCTGATTGGATGAAGACAATAGGAAAGCAGAGGTTCAGAAGGAACGAACGCATCTCTATATGCTTATCTAAAATTCTCACCAATGAATTACATAAGTATCACTATCTTTATTTTATATTTATTTATTTTTTAATTATTAAATCTCCATAATCAATTGAATCCACCTGACTGAGATTTACAAGGTGACCATACCTTGCTTCAAACCGACAATCTCCGTGGGATCGACCCTTACTCACGTAAGGTTTATTACTTGGACGACCCAGTGCACTTGCTGGTTAGTTGTGTGAAGTTGTGACAAAGAACTAAGATTATGAACGTGCGTATTGAGTTTTTAGCGCCGTTACCAAGGAATGGAACCGTCACGATTTCTGCGCACTAGCTTTTATTAAGAAAACAACTATGAACTAGAAAAACAAACTATGAACTAGAAATTAAACTATTGTTAAGTAGTTTTCCTGATTGGTTGGAGCTAGTAACTAGTCATGCTGAGGGTTACAATGTGTTTTTTAATGAAATATTTGGTAGAACCAAACTTAGAATTACACATTCACCCTTGGATTGTTTTGGTGTGGAACACCAAACATAGCTCCTTGCAATACAGAGAATCTACTTAACTCTTTTATTGAATTAACTAGGAAAATATAACTACCTTTGGTTAGGTTGCCTCCCAACAAGCGCTCTTTTAATGTCATTAGCTTGACATTTTGGTCATGAATTTCTTCCTCTTCTTCTAGTTTGTTAAGAGGAATGACCTCCAGTGGAAAAAGGAGCCAGTTAATGCCCCTTGCTTTGAGTGACTCCTTCCAGCAAGCTTTGTTTTATGATTGGCTTGAGTGAAATTGCTTGTTGGATCAGTAGTTGGATTGTTCTTTGACCTTCTCCTCTTTATGGATATAGTTCTTTGTTTTTCGGTCACAATCCTTCTTTTTGTGCTTGTTTCTACTGCCTTCACATCTTTGATCTCAATATTTAGGTATTGTTGGATAGTTGGAGCTTCCTCTTCATCAAGAGCTTCTTGAATTGGTGGTTCACTGAACTCACCCTCTATGCAAGTTTCTGTTTCATTGGAGTGTGAATTTTCTTGATTGGCTTCCTCCCTTTCTTCTACTAGATTTTGCATTGAGTCTGTTAGGATTGAGTTTGCATGTTCTTTTGCCACCCCTAGTAGCCTCTGTGGGTATGGAACTTAGACTTATATACTCTCACAACCTCCTCCTTCTTCATAGGAATCTCACTTGGTATGGGTGCCTCTTTTTCTTGCTCCTCTAATTCCTCCCCGGTACTTGTTTTGGTGGTATTACGTGAGCTGTGGCCAGGAGCTTGCTTGGACAAGTATCCAATTTGTGCTTCAAGTTTCTGAGTGGTAGCATCTTAATTTTGCAGATTAGATATTACTTCCTCCATGAATTTCTTCATGTCTTCAGACTCCTTGCAAAGGTTTGCAAGCATAGCTTCCATTTTGGCCATTCTGTCATCATCATGTGGTGATGGTTGGTTGGAAGTGGGGTATTGAGGCTTTAGGGTAATAGAATGAGTTTTGTGGGTAATGGAATGAGTTTTGTGAACTGTGGAAATTATTTTGTGTATAGTGGAAAGAATCTTGTGATTGGTGGAAAGAATTGTATGGGATTGGGAAAGGATTTTGTGCTGAGGCTTACTCAAATAATGAAGAATTTGGACATGTAAAATGAGGAGGTGAGGTTGGATATTTAAGCGGTGATGGCTCTTGATGAATGGGGTATGAATGATTGAAATCTCTTTGATTATGATCTTCCCAGCCACAATTTGAATAGTGATCAATTTTACCAAAATATAGACCATTTTGTGGCTCTGGGAAGTACCCCGTTTCAGCTTCTTGATGCTTCCACCCACCATGAGCATAATAACATGGATCATTCTGTGGTGGTGGATAGTTTTTCATGAATTTTGATTGACCAGAATATGAATGATGCTCCTTTCTTTCTTGCAAAATGCTCTGTCTCAAACAATAATCACCAAAAGACATTGGAATCTCCATTGTCATTAATGAGAAAATCTTAGTGAGGTAATATTACAAACAGATAGTGGCTAGTGTACTAAAAAGTAAATAAATCACAGAAAAATAACTCAAAGAGCAGAAAATAGCAGTAACAAACTAAAACAAAAACTCTTAACAAAAGAGAAGAAAAATTGCTCAATCTAGTTATCCTCCAATTTAATCATTGTCAATACAAAACCAATTCCCGGCAACGGCACCATAAACTTGATTCACCCGGAAACCGTCTCTCAACAATTTCCTACCGGTAAGTGTACCAGATTGTCGTCAAGTAAAAACTCACTTAAGAGTGAGGTTGAATCCCACAGGGATTGGTTGGTTGATCAATGTTAATGAGAGAATTATGCTAGTTGAGTGAAATCAGAATTTAATTGGGACTGCAGAAAGTAAATTGGCGAGAAACTTAGATTGCAAGAAATTAAATGACAGAATTTAAATTGCTGAAAATTAAATGACAGAAGCTTAAATTGCAAGGAATTAAATGGGAATGGGGAATTAGCATGAAATTAAAGATCAGAATGTAAATAGAATGGGTAGATCAAAGATGGGGATTCATTGGGTTTTGGGAGATATTGAACTCTCCAGAACAAATCATTTTTATCTCTTCCTCAATCAATACATTCATTGATATTGCTTGGCAATCTTAGATGATTGGATCCCAATGTCTTGGCTCACCAATCACTTTAAGCATGAACAATTGCCCAATGTCTTGATTTAATTACTCATGGGAAGAGTTGAAGTTCGGTCACTGACTATACCACACAAATTCATAGATAAGTATTGGTAGGATTACATGTCACTATATCCATCCAACCCTCAACCTAATCCAATGTGAGAAAGCGATTATAGCATGAATTCTTCATCCCTCTCTCAAGGATCCGCAGAATTCCAATTATGGATAGCTTCTTTGTCAAGACAACTATCCAATTGAATTAAGATCGAAAGCTTTCTAACAAAAATCAAGAGAACAGAAAGAAAAAGAAGATGAAAACTACTATTGATCCAGTGGATTACAATAGAGCTCCCTAACCCAATGAAAGGTGTTAGTTGTTCATAGCTCAATTCAATTTACAGCAAAGAAGAGTGCAGGAAAATAAAGCCTAGCTAGAAAGTAAAAGAAAAGAAAGTACATAAAACTAAAAAGGGAAAAGTGAAGAAGGAAAATAAACAGAGTCCTGAACTCCCAGAGCCCCCTCACGGCCTCCCAAAACCTCCTTCAATCTTTAACAATTCCTCTATTTATAATCCCCTTCTCATCTTCAATTGGATCAAGTATTTGGACGTGGGCCTTGGCTGAAGCAGTTAGGAGTAATCCTCCAGTGATGGGCATTGGCAACTAACTTTCATATTGGGCATAGGTCCAATTTGGAATTGAATTGGCCTAAACGTTGGTGATCACGTTTGAGGGAAAATGTTAAATCTAACGCCGCTTTGAAAATTCAGTTCTGCTTGCTATCATTGACGTTTGACTCAACGTTGGAGTGCTAACGTTCTGACGGTCACGCGTACACGTGACCTACGCACACGCGTGAATGGTCAAATTTTCCATTTCACGCGTGCGCGTGCCGTACGCGTGCGCGTGGTTGGGCTGAAAAAGTATGTCCACGCGTACGCGTCATTGACGCGTACACGTCGATGTAAAATTTCCAACTCCCATTACTGAAATCTTATCATGGATGTTGGAGGCAGCATTTGAGGCAACATTGGACCTCCAATGTTTGCACATCTACGCATGCGCGTCACCTAGGCGTGCACGTAGATGCTAAATTCTCAAATTCCAAATCTGAATGTTGCACATCAAGCCTTGAGACGTTACTTTGTCCTCTTGTCAACATTGCCAATTTCATGCCCACAATAAACTATTATATATGGTTGGAAAGCTCTAAATGTTAGCTTTCTAACCCAACTGGAATCACGTCAATTGGACATGTGCAACTCAAGTTATGCTCCTTTGAAGTGGACAGGGTCGCTGGTGTCAGTGTGCAATGTTGGAGGCAACGTTGGCACACCAATGTGGTCGAAAATGCCAGATTCTGGAGCTCAAATGCATTGTCCACCCCATACTATTATATATTTTTGGAAATCATTGAATGTCTACTTTCCAATGCAGTTGGGAGCGCATCATTTGGGACTTCGCAGCTCGAGTTATACTCCGTTGAAGGTGCAGAGGTCAGCTGGCCTTACTACAGGTTGGCACCATGTTCTTTTATGCACTTTTCGGGGCAGTTTTCTCCCTCAATTTTAGTGTCCACCATGTAGTGCCATATATGCTTGAAATTCTCGATTCCTACTTTCCAATGCTTTTGGAATCACCTCATTTGGAGCTCTGTAGCTTAAGTTATTCTTGTTGGAAGTATACCCCTTCAAGCTGTGAGGAGCAACGTTGGAGCACCAACTTTGGCTCTAATGCTGCTTCTCTTTTCTTTCTTTCATGGCTTTCTTGTTGCTTCTTTGCCTTCCATATTCTTAGCTTCTTCTTACCTATCATCAACCAAACAAAATGCATCAAAGTATTGCCTTAATCACAAGATAATGCATCATTCATAGCATCAAACAATTCTTTGCATAAATCTCATGAATATGCACAAAATTAAAAATGTTTGATTGAATTAAGACAAACATGAATTTCTCATCCAAATACTTACTTATTGCCTAAGAAATGCATGAAACTACTCTAAAACAAACTAAAAATGGCTTGTGAAACTAGCCAAGATGCCCTGGCATCACAACACCAAACTTAAATCTTGCTTGTCCTCAAGCAAGTGATAGAACATGAAAATACAAGAGATACAAGTCCTTATTTGGAGAATTCAAATCCTTGGTTCATGGAGTTTCATGCATGGCGATTTAGGTTCAAGTTCATGCTGGTTTCTAGGCTCTCATATGCTCTTGAACTCTCACTCTATTGCCTTCTATGAGACTTTTATTCTTGATCCTTAGCTTCTCTATTTTTTTTTATTTCCTTCTTTAGAGCTTATTGCTTTTTGTAGCTAAGTGTTCTGTGTCTAGCACCTCTTTGGGTTGCTAAATACCTTGTGACAAGGTTGCTCTTGATAGTGGACTTTCAGTTGACAATCCCAGGTTAGTTAACCCATGTTGTCAAGTAATGAAGTACTCCTAAGAACTTACTCATCCAAGTAGATCCTTGCACAAAAACACCACAGACACATGCCTCATGGTTCAAAATATTGGTGCCTAGCTTTATTTTCTGCTCTTTTCTTTCTTTTTCATTCTCTTTTTTTTCTTTTTAGGATCTTATTAACTCATTTAAGTCTCATAGAATGCACTTCAAGCTTATAATTCAATAGATATCTTAGCCCTTTACCTTATTGATGAACCAACTTAGCTAACAAATACCACCACAACACTAAGACTTAGTTCTGCACATTAGATTTCACTCTTGTCTTTCATAGCAAATTCTTATAGTTTCTTTTATTAAGCTCAAGGACACATCATACAATTCAAGCAGGATGACAATGAAATAGGCACTTAGACTAGCAGCCCAAAATGACAATAAACAAAGACAAACAAAATGTAAAGGTTCATGAAAATAGGATACAATCATACTTCTAATTTAAGCTCTACAAATCAGAGACAGTTAAGTATAATACAACCTCTTGGTATCTTCTTGTTTCTTTCTTGTCATCATCATCCATAGCTTTTACATCCTTCTTTGTCTTCTTGGATGATGGTGTATAGTCATTCTAAGAGATTGATTGAATTCCTGCAAAGTTATTGGAAGTTGCTTGTTCCCCAAGCACTTGAAAGTTGGTAAGCATGCATGTATGCTTGTGAATTTCTGAACTGAATTTGGTGTGTGAAGACCAAACTTAATTCTTTGCCTAATGCAGCAGATTGAATACATGTAGAGGACCTCATGTGCTTTTATTAAGAAAACAACTATGAACTAGAAAAACAAACTATGAACTAGAAATTAAACTATTGTTATGTAGTTTTCCTGATTGGTTGGAGCTCGTGACTAGTCATGCTGAGGGTTACAATGTGTTTTTTAATGAAATATTTGGTGGAACACCAAACTTAGAATTACACATTCACCCTTGGATTGTTTTGGTGTAGAACACCAAACTTAGCTCTTTGCAACACAGAGAATCTACTTAACTCTTTTATTGAATTAACTAGGAAAAGATAACTACCTTTGGTTGGGTTGCCTCCCAACAAGCACTCTTTTAATGTCATTAGCTTGACATTTTGGTCATGAATTTCTTCCTTTTCTTCTAGTTGGTTAAGAGGAATGACCTCCAGTGGAAAAAGGAGCCAGTTAATGCCCCTTGCTTTGAGTGACTCCTTCCAGCAGCTTTGTTTTGTGATTGGCTTGAGTGAAATTGCTTCTTGGATTAATAGTTGGATTGTTCTTTGACCTTCTCCTCTTTATGGATATAGTTCTTTGTTTTTCGGTCACAATCCTCCTTTTTGTGCTTGTTTCTACTGCCTTCACACCTTTGATCTCAAGATTTGGTATTGTTGGATAGTTGGAGCTTCCTCTTCATCACGAGCTTCTTAAATTGGTAGTTCACTAAACTCACCATCTATGCAACTTTCTGTTTCATTGGTGTGTGAATTTTCTTGATTGGCTTCCTCCCTTTCTTCTACTTGATTTTGCAATGAGTCTGTTAGGAGTGAGTTTGCATGTTCTTTTGCCACCCCTAGTAGCCTCTGTGGGTATGGAGCCTTAGGCTTATATACTCTCACAACCTCTTCCTTCTTCATAGGAATCTCACTTGGTATCAGTGCCTCTTTTTCTTGTTCCTCTGATTCCTCCCCGGTACTTGTCTTGGTGGTATTACGTGAGCTGTGGCCAAGAGCTTGCTTGGACAAGTATCCAATTTGGCTTCAAGTTTCTGAGTGGCAGCATCTTGATTTTGCAGAATGGATATTACTTCCTCCATGAATTTCTTCATATCTTTAAACTCCTTGCAAAAGTTTGCAAGCATAGCTTCCATTTTGGCCATTCTGTCATCATCATGTGGTGATGGTTGGTTGGAAGTGGGTATTAAGGCTAATTGGCTTGTGAATGGAATTGGTTGTTTTGTGGTTGTGTGTTCTAAAAGTGGTATGACTCTTGTGGGCAATGGAATGAGTTTTATGGACTGTGGAAATTATTTTGTGTGTAGTGCAATGAATCTTGTGATTGGTGGACTGAATTGTATGGGATTGGGAAGGGATTTTGTGCTGAGACATACTCAAATAATGAAGAATTTGGACATGTTAAATGAGGAGGTGAGGTTGGATATTTAAGCGGTGATGGCTCTTGATGAATGGGGTATGAATGAGTGAAATCTCTTTGATTATGATCTTCCCAGCCACAATTTGAATAGTGATCAATTTCACCAAAATATATACCATTTTGTGGCTCTGGGAAGTACCTTGTTTCAGCTTCTTGATGCTCCCACCCACCATGAGCATAACAACATGGATCATTCTGTGGTGGTGGAGAGTTTCTCATGAATTTTGATTGACCAAAATATGAATGATGCTCCTTTCTTTCTTGCAAAATGCTCTGTCTCAAACAATAATCACCAAAAGATATTGGAATCTCCATTGTCATTAATGAGAAAATCTTAGTGAGGCAATATTACAAACAGCTAGTGGTTAGTGTACAAAAAAGTAAATGAATCAAAGAAAAACAACTCAAAGAGCAGAAAATAGCAGTAAGAAACTGAAACAAAAACTATTAACAAAAGAAAAGAAAAATTGCTCAATCTAGTTATCCTCCAATTTAATCGTTGTCAATACAAAACCAATCCCCAGCAACGTCGCCATAAACTTGATTCACCCGGAAACCGTCTCTCAACAATTTCCAACCGGCAAGTGTACCGGATTGTTGTCAATTAAAAACTCCCTGTAGAGTGAGGTCGAATCCCACAGGAATTGGTTGCTTGATCAATGTTAATTGGAAAATTATGCTAGTTGAGCAAAATCAGAATTTAATTGGGATTGCAGAAAGTAAATTGGCAGGAAACTTAGATTGCAAGAAATTAAATGAAAGAAATTAAATTGCTGGAAATTAAATGACAGAAGCTTAAATTGCAAGGAATTAAATGGGAATGGGGAATTAGCATGAAATTAAAAATCAGAATGTAAATAGAATGGGTAGATCAGAGATGGGGATTCATTGGGTTTTGGGAGATATTGAACTCTATGGATCAAATCATTTTCATCTCTTCCTCAATCAATGCATTCATTGACATTGCTTGGCAATCTTAGATGATTGGATCCCAATGCCTTTGCTCACCAATCTCTTGGCTCACCATTCTCTCTAAGCATGAACAATTGTCCAATGTCTTGATTTAATTGCTCATGGGAAGAGTTGAAGTTAGGTCACTGACTATACCACACAAATTCATAGATCAAAGTATTGGTAGGATTACATGTCACTATATCCATCCAACCCCCAATCTAATCCAATGTGAGAAAGAAATTCTAGCATGAATTCTTCATCCCTCTCTCAAGGATCCGAAGAATTCCAATTATGGATAGCTTTTTTATCAAGACAACTATCCAATTGAATTAAGATCGAAAGCTTTCTAACAAAAATCAAGAGAAAAGAAAGAAGAAGAAGATGAAAACTACTATTAATCCATTGAATTACAATAGAGCTCCATAAGCCAATGAAAAGGGTTAGTTGTTCATAGCTCAATTCAATTTACAGCAAAGAAGAGTGCAGGAAAATAAAGCCTAGCTAGAAAGTAAAAGAAAAGAAAGTACATAAAAGTAAAAAGGGAAAAGTGCAGAAGGAAAATAAACAGAGTGTTGAACTCCCAAAGCCGCCTCAAGGCCTCCCAAAAGCTCCTTCAATCTTTAACAATTCCTCTATTTATAATCCTCTTCTCATCTTCAATTGGATCAAGTATTTGGATGTGGGCCTTGGCTGAAGCAGTTAGGAGTGATCCTCCAATGATGGGCATTGGCAACTAACTTTCATATTGGGCATACGTGCAATTTGGAATTGAATTGGCCTTAACGTTGGTGATCACGTTTGAGGGCAAACGTTGAATCAAACGCCGCTTTGAAAATTCAGTTCTACTTGCTATCATTAGCGTTTGACTCAACGTTGGAGTGTCAACGTTCTCACGGTCACGCGTACGTGTGACCTACGCGCACGCGTGAATGGTCAAATTTTCCATTTCACGCATGCGCGTGCCGTACACGTGCGCATGGTTGGGCCGAAAAAGTATGTCCGTTGATGTAAAATTCCCAACTTCCATTTCTGAAATCTTATCGCGGACGTTGGAGACAGTGTTTGAGGCAACGTTGGACCTCCAATGTTCGCACATCCACACATGCGCGTCGCCTATGCGTGCGCGTGGATTCTAAATTCTCAAATTCCAAATCTGAATGTTGCACATCAAGCCTTGAGACGTTACTTTGTCTTCTTGTCAATGCTGCCAATTTCATGCCCACTATAGACTGTTATATATGGTTGGAAATCTCAGAATGTCAACTTTCTAACCCAACTGGAATCACTTCAATTGGACAGGGTCGGTGTGCAACGTTAGAGGCAACATTGGCACACCAATGTGGTTGAAAATGCCAGATTATGGAGCTTAGATGCATTGTCCACCCCATAATATTATATATTATTAGAAAGCCCTAAATGTCTACTTTTCAATGCAGTTGGGAGTGCATCATTTGGAGCTCCACAGCTCGAGTTATGCTCCATTGAAGGTGCAGAGGTTAGTTGGCCTTACTACAGGTTGGTACCATGTTTGTTTATACACTTTTCGGGGCAGTTTTCTCCCTCAATTTTAGTGTCCAACATGTAGTGCCATATATGCTTGGAAATCTCTCGATTCCTACTTTCCAATGTATTTGGAATCACCTCATTTGGAGCTCTGTAGCTCAAGTTATTCTTGTTGGAAGTATACCCCTTCAGGGTGTGAGGAGCAACGTTGGAGCACCAACTTTGGCTCCGACGTTGCTTTTCTTTACTTTCTTTCATGGCTTTCTTGTTGCTTCTTTTCCTTCCCTTTTCTTAGCTTCTTCTTACCTATCATCAACCAAACAAAATGCATCAAAGTATTGCCTTAATCACAAGATAATGCATCATTCATAGCATCAAATAATTCTTTGCATAAATCTCATAAAAATGCACAAAATTAACAATGTTTGATTGAATCAAGACAAGCATGAATTTCTCATACAAATACTTACTTATTGCCTAAGAAATGCATGAAACTACTCTAAAACAAACTAAAAGTGGCTTGTGAAACTAGCCAAGATGCCCTAGCATCACTGCTTTAGCATCGAGGTCGAGGAATCTAGTGGCCCAATAGGCCTCGTGTTCTAGTTCCACTGGCAAATGACAGGACTTCCTATATAGTAACTGATATGGTGAAGTTCTAATGGGGGTTTTGAAAGCTGTTCTGTATGCCCACAGAGCATCATCAAGCTTTCTAGCCAAATCCTTTCTAGTGGCACTTACTGTCCTCTCTAGGATTCGCTTTAGCTATCTATTTGAGATGTCAGCTTGCCCATTGGTGTGGGGATGATACGGTGTTGCCACTTTATACTGAACTCCGTATCGGCTCAAGACAAAATTTAGCTGTCTATTGCAGAAATGAGTTCCTCCATCACTGATTAGTGAATCAAGCAATTAAAGAAAGCAATTAATAAAGAGAGGCATTCATGGCAAGGATTGAGATCATAGGCTTTCTATCCTAGTCATTAATCATAACGATAATTAACAAGAATTTATCTTATTTCGTCATCTCTAACATTGGAAGAAGGTGTAAGTTATCTTCCATGAGAGAAAGTCAAACAAGACTAGTTAATCTTAAATCAAAAATCCTAATCAACTCACTAATTGAATTAGCAAAAGATTAGCGTTATTGAAAATGATATTAACTAACAACTCTGGATCACCAATCTAAATTGGGTATTAATGACTCAAGATTGCCCAATTACTCTTCCCAAGCCAAGAATGCTAAAAATCTACTCTAAAGCCCAACCAAGCATTTTGTCAAACACTTGGTGAAAGCATGGTAAAAATGCAAGAATAATAAATCTACCAACTATCAATTGCAAGAAAAGTAAATTCACAACTCAAATCAACAATTAAAAGAACATCAAACATAAATTTCATAAAAGATATCCAAATCTATCAAGAGTTCATCGTCACAAAAGAAACATAAAAGAGAAATTAACATGAGGACTAAGAAAATCAAGTAGTAGGAACAAGAAATTATAAAGGAAACAAGATAAAAAGATGAGATTGAACCTAAATCTAGAAGAGATTAACCTAACCTAATTCTAGAGAGAAGAGCCCTCTTCTCTCTCTAGAAACTAACCTACATAGTGCTAATGCTACAAACAATTGCTCCCCCCTTTGCCCAAGCTTGAATTCTGCATGAAATAGCATCAGAAATGAGTTGGGCTGGGCCCAAAGTGCTTTAGAAATCGCTGGGGACGATTTCACTTTAGTGGGCCACGAGCAGCATCGGCGCACACGCGTACATGGCACGTGCGCGCCCCTATACGCAAAGCAACATATGGCAAATTTTATATCATTTCGAAGCCCCAGATGTTAGCTTTCCAACGCAACTAGAACTGCCTCATTTGGACCTTTGTAGCTCAAGTTATGGTCGATTGAGTGCGAAGAGGTTAGGCTTGATTGCTTTACGGTTCCTTCATTTCTTCATGAGTTCTCCCACTTTGCATGCTTTTCTCCTCATTTCTTCCATCCAATACTTTCCTTATGGACCTAAAATCACTCAACAAACATATCAAGGCATCGAATGGAATTAAAGTGAATTAAAATCGCCAATTTTAGGGCCTAAAAAGCATATTTTCACATTTAAGCACAAATCAAGGGAGAATTGCAAAACCATGCTATTTCATTGAATAAATGTGAGAAAAGGTGATAAAATCCCCCAAATTTAGCACAAGATAAACCACAAAATCAGGGTTTATCAAATCTCCCCACACTTAAACCAAGCATGTCCTCATGCTAAGAATAAAAAAGGACAAGAAAAGGCGTATGAACATTTATTCAATGCAAAGAAACTATATAAACCTATCTACATGCATGCAACTAAATGCAAAATGCTTCTACCTACTTTGTTAAAAGCAAGTCAATATCCAAGAACATATAGAAGCAAGTAGGGCAAAGGTCATATGACGACTCACAAACTCTACCAATTCAAATATCAAAATGAAGTTCAAATAGACTTGCAAGAAGAAAGCTCATGAAAGCCGGGAACAAGGAATTGAGCATCGAACCCTCACCGGAAGTGTATCCGCTCTAGTCGCTCTATTGTATAGGGTCGATCACTCAATTCTCTTCTAATCATGCTTTTCATGATTTATTTTTCATCTAACAATCAACAATTATTCAATGCATGCATACATTCATCATGAGGACTTATTCATAGGTTGTAATGGGGCTAGGGTAAAGGTAAGGATGCATATGGTCAAGTGAGTTTGGAATTTGTATCTTTGATTAGCCTAAGCTCTCACCAAACACATATAACAACCTATACAATTCTAATACATAACCTAGCTACCCATGATTCTCAATTTTTTTTCACACACTCATGAATTCTCTTTAATTAACATTCCGTATGTACTGATTTTTATTGAACTCTACTTTGGGGCATTTTTGTCCCCTTTTTATTTCTTTTTCTCTTTTTTTTCTTTTTCTATATTTTTTTCTTATATATATATATATATATATATATATATATATATATGTATGTATGTATTTTTTTTTCATTTTTTTCTAAAGTATATAAACATGTATCAATGCATATGGTTTTGCATATTTAATGCATAAGTATGTACCCAATTCCCAAAATTTTTAACAAAAATATAAAATACACTTTTACCTCAACCAATGTCCCAAGTTTCCCATACCCAAATGATACACACCCTCATTAGCCTAATCTAATCAAAGATCCAAATTAAGGACATTTATTATTTTTCGCTTAAGGGTAGTGATGTGCTACAAGTAAGAATAAAAGGGATTAAATAGGCTCAAAATTGGCTAACAATGGTTGATGAAAGGTAGGCTATTTGGGTAAGTGAGCTAAATGAAATGATGGCCTCAATCATATAAATGCATCTATACATGGAATAATAGACATAAAGACTCGAACAAATCAAAGATTACAATCATTGAAAGCGAATAATGTACACAAGAATGGAAAATAACTGGTTATATAATGTAACCACACAATTGGGCTCAAAACTCACATGCTTGTGTTCTCAGCTCAAAAACCACGTTCCAAAATAAATTCTTCAAGCAAGTTCAACAAAAAAAATTTTTTCACATTGGTAGGGTGCCCTAAAAACAGTTTCTTGGAAAAAAATCATCACCCTAACGAAGTAGTCCTAACATAAAAAGAAATGGTGAAATATGTAAAAATTTTAACTATCATGCAACCTATCATGCAATGCAACAACTAGCTAACCAAAGAAAATTAAGAATTGGTGTTGAAACAGGAAGTTGTTACCCATGGAGATCGGTCGGACGACCTCCCCACACTTAGAAAATTGCACGTCCTCGGTGCATGCAAAGAAGAACAAGGTGGACGGGTAGCTTCAATTGATGAGTTTCTTCAAAGGGTTGTGCGGGTGAACTTGTTTGTTGCCCCATTTAGAAGCTTCCTTATTCCTTTCCTTCTTGGTGGCCAACCTAAAAGGAAAGAAAAAGAAAGAGAATTACGCCTACAACAAAGATAACAAAGTAAATAGAACCTAGGCGAGGGCTAATGCCAGATAAGAGTAAGGTTCTCCCTACATCTTAGCTACGCATGTAAGTGAGAAAACAATACAGGCAAAGGGCATATCAATTAATACTTGATGCAAGAGTAAAATCAAAGCATAGGCAAATGACATGAAGAGCATGTTCCATCAAGCTTAATCAACAATTGACACAAACAAGATTAGTGATAAGCATGAGAGCATTTGGTCCCATCCTAACTCAATGAGGTTGAGGTACAAAGCATTAATCTTGTGTGTAGAGTAAATACTACGATTAATGTCAAACAAGTCACAAAGCACCAAGATTAACCAAGAAATTTTCAACCATTGAATATAAGAATCCAACACCATTATTAAAATAAGAACATAGAAAAGAAAACAAGAACAAGCTATAAAAACAAAATTAAAATGCAATAAATGAAAATAAGAAAATACAATAAAGGAAAATGGAAGAAAATTTTTTTACCAGCGCGGACACGTCATGCACGCGTACGCGCCGATGCGCAGTTGGCCGAAGGACGCGTACGCGCCAGGTGCGCGCACGCGTGGGTTGCTGGTACAGAATAGGCACAAACTGGGCATAACTCTCTGGAACATGTACTAGGAGGGCAGGTGGTGCTATCGGCGCGCACGCGCACAGCGTGCATCCGCACGCATTGCGCGATTAGCGTGAAGGACGCGTACGCGCCAGGTGCGCGTACGCGCGGGTGGTTTGTGCTTCAGGCATGGTGCTGGCGCAGTGTAGGCGCAACTCTCGGCTCAATGTATGGAGGGATGAGATTTTTCTATCCACGCGTCCGCACACATGGCGCGCCCGCGTGGATGGTCAAAAATGCTTGAGGCGCGCGTACGCGCCAGGTGCGCACACGCGAGTGTTGGTGCTATGTTTTTCAAAATTTTTCCATGTTCTTGCACCAATTCAAGCATTCCAAACCTCCAAACAGCTACCCAAACACCATAAAACCTTATTTAACATATTAGACTACCAAATAAACTCAACAAACTACTCTAAATATGAATTTAAACTAATTATACCACCAATATTTACAAAAGAGAAAATGAAAAGATATTACCATGGTGGGGTGTCTCCCACCAAGCACTTTTGTTTGTTGTCCTTAAGTTGGACTTATGGGGAGCTCTTCTCATGGTGGCTTGTGCTTGAAGCTATCCTTGAACATTCACCAATGCTTGAGTCTCCAATATGCTCCATTCTTCAATTTTAATATCTTTAAGCTTTGATGGAGTTCTTCACAAACCGTGAGCTCCCAAATTTGATTCTCCTTGTGCGATCCGGGATCCCACACTTTGTTTTGACACCCATCTTCAAATTGATCATCATGATTCCAATTGGGAGGCATGACCTTAGAATTCTCAATTAAGCACCCAAATATTCTCCTAGACCCATGCAATTTGGTTCTACACCAACCATTGCTATTCAACTTCGAGCATGCAACCATCATGAACTTAGAGTGATGTGTCCAACCACTACACAACTCTCTCTTACTCTTAACTCCACAAAGAGCTCTAAGTTGACCATCATTTTCAATCAAACCATATTCAAGTGGGAAAGTGAAGCTTAGGGATAGAAATTTTACCCACTTAAATGTTGTGTAGAATGGTGACTTAGGAAGGGGGACCTCCCCACACTTAGCCAATTTGAGATCCATTCCTTTGTGTTCTTCCCTTGTAACTTCCACCTCTTTGCAAGCTTCTTTAAGTTCAATTCCTTGCTCACCAACTTCTTCTATACACCCTTCATTGCTCAAACCATGTGTCGGAGGTTGTGCACAGTCCTCCGTGTCATCAATTTCATAGCACAATGAGGGAGATTCATCAATTCCAAGAGACTCGTTGGTTGGTGTGGAATCATCTTCAATGATGGAGCTTGCTTCTTGCTCAACCTCTTCCTCTCGGTAGCTTCCTTCCAATTCAATCTTTTCTTCCTTACTTACCAAGGGTATGGGAGGTGAGGTATCTTCTTCCTTATCCTCTATGTCAAACCCAATTGGAAAGGATTCAATTGTACATAAGGATTCTTCAATGATTGAATCCATCTTTTGGTCAACCTCTTCAAAGGCATCAACCATTTCTTCCGGCTCAATTGTCTTAACTTCCTCCCCTTGTGGCAATCCTTGTTTCACCCCTTCTTCTACACCTTGAAGCTCTAAACTCACTCCCTCACTATGTTCCTTGATTGCTACTCCACATTCAACAATGGGAGTTCCTTGATCGCATAGGCTTAGGCGGGAGGAGACCATATTGTGAACAGCTTCTGCTATGGTAGCTATCTTGGCTTCTAACTCCTTGAACTCCTTTTGGTTCTCTTCTTGCCTTCGAATGTAAGAACCAACACATTCTTGGAGAGGATCATCCTTCGGAGGTGGTATGGAAAAAGAAGGTTCATTGTTTGGGAAGGATGTTTCATAATTGGAAGTTGGTTCATCTTGGCAAGGGTATGGAGGTGGCGTATATTGAGGTGGTTCTTGAGAGTAATTGTGTTGGAATGGTGGTGGTTCCATGTATGGTTCATATGGTTCATAAGGTGGTTGGTATCGTGGATAAGGATTAGGGTCATAATGAGGTGTTTGGTGGTAGGAGACTTGTGAGTAAGGTGGTTCAAAGTCATGTTGAGGGGGTGGTTCATAGGCATGTAGTGGTGGTTGTTGACAATTACAATAAGGGTCACCACATCCATTAGATTGATATGCATTAGGATTAGAATTATACCCATAAGAAACTGGAGGTTGTGGTTGCCAAGAAGGGTGATCAATCCTTTGAGGCTCCCTCCCCCTTTGATTGTTTCATCCTTGATGCATATTGTCATTATAGTTCCCATTCCTTACAACATAATTTGAGCCAAACTCATAGCCAAAGTGATGAGAATTCATAATAGCAAGAGAAAATAAAAACAAAACTAGTAAGAACTAATAAACACTAACTCCTAAAACAAGAAAAAACTAGCAAAGAAGGATATTAACATATATACAATAGCCAATAACATAACACCATTGCAACTCCTCGGCAACGGCGCCATTAATTTGATAGCGGGGATTTATACCGGTTCGGAATTCCACAAAATACTTCCGTTGTTAGTATAGTCCAAACCAATAGTCAATCCTCAAATCAAATTAAATTTTGGTTGTCACAAATAACAAACCCCAAATAAGAATTAACCAAAGTATTTAGACTCCGGGTCGTCTCACAAGGAATTGCAATGAAATGAATGATTATTGGCTATGAAAGTGCAAAGGGGGGTTTGATTTATAAAAGGGGCAAGAAAATATAAATGACAAGGAAAGTGAATCAAGCAATTAAAGAAAGCAATTAATAAAGAGAGGCATTCATGGCAAGGATTGAGATCATAGGCTTTTTATCCTATTCATTAATCATAACGATAATTAACAAGAATTTGTCTTATTTCGCCATCTCCAACATTGAAAGAATGTGTAAGTTATCTTCCATGAGAGAAAGTCAAACAAGACTAGTTAATCTCAAATAAAAAATCCTAATCAACTAACTAATTGAATTAGCAAAAGATTAGCGTCATTCAAAATTTTATTACTAACAACTCTAGATCACCAATCTAAATTGGGTATTAATTACTCAAGATTGCCCAATTACTCTTCCCAAGCCAAGAATGCTCAAAATCTACTCTAAAACCCAACCAAGCATTTTGTCAAACACTTGGTGGGTACAAATGGAAAGCATGGTAAAAATGCAAGGATAATAAATCTACCAACTATCAATTGCAAAGAACATCAAACATAAATTTCATAAAAGAGATCCAAATCTATCAAGAGTTGATCATCACAAAAGAAACATAAAAGAGAAATTAACATGAGGACTAAGAGAATCAAGTAGTAGGAACAAGAAATCATAAAGGAAACAAGATGAAAACATGAACCTAAATCTAGAAGAGATTAACCTAACCTAATTCTAGGTAGAAGTGGGAGCTTCTCTCTCTAGAAACTAACCTACATGGTGCTAATGCTACAAACAATTGCTTCCCCCTTTGCCCAAGCTTGAATTTTGCATGAAATAACATCAGAAATGAGTTGGGTTGGGCCCAAAGTGCTTCAGAAATTGCTGCGGGCGATTTCACTTTAGTGGGCCACGTGCAGCATCGGCGTGCACGCATACATGGCACGTGCGCGCCCTTATACGGGAAACAACATATGGCGAATTTTATATCATTTTGAAGCCCCCGATGTTAGCTTTCCAACGTAACTAGAACCGCCTCATTTGGACCTCTGTAGCTCAAGTTATGGTCGATTGAGTGCGAAGAGGTCAGGCTTGACAGCTTTATGGTTCCTTCATTTCTTCATGAGTTCTCCCACTTTGCATGCTTTTCTCCTCACTTCTTCCATCCAATACTTTCTTTATGGACCTGAAATCACTCAACAAACATATCAAGACATCGAATAGAATTAAAGTAAATTAAAACCACCAATTTTAAGGTCTAAAAAGCATATTTTCACATTTAAGCACAAATCAAGGGAGAATTGCAAAACCATGCTATTTCATTGAATAAATGTGAGAAAAAAGGTGATAAAATACCCCAAATTAAGCACAAGATAAACCACAAAATCAGGGTTTATCAATGGTTCCATGAAATCTATGCCCCATACGTCAAACAACTCAATCTCTAGGATTCCTTGCTGAGGCATGCTGTGACCATGAGGAAGGTTGCCAGCTCTTTGGCAACTATCACAGTTATGGACGAACTCTCTAGAATCCTTAAAGAGAGTAGGCCAGTAACAGCCACCTTGGAGTACCTTAGTGGCTGTCCGCTGATGAAGAGAAATTTGTCGTGTCGGTCTAGAATTTCTCTCATTGAAATAAGAACTTCGTTGCAAGAATAGTTCTACACCAACAAACAATTCTCACATCAAAAAATTTGAGTTGTCACATGTACAAACCCCAATAAGAATTAACCGAACTATTTAAACTGCGGGTCGTCTCACAAGGAATTTCAATGAAGTGTTTAATTATTGGCTATGAAGAACCAAGGGGTTTGATTTATAAGGGACAAGAAAATAAATGGGCAAAAAAATAAATGGGCAAGAAAGTAAACCACAAGAACTAATAAAATAAAGGAAAGAACTCTTGGCTAGACATAGGTAATTGAGATCACCATCCTTGTCTTCAAACCAAATATTGATAATTATGAGGGGTGATAAACCCCAATTTTGTGGTTTATATTGTGTAGAATTTGGGGGTTTTGTCAATATTTCTCACACTTATTCACAAGAAATGCATGGTTTTGTGTTCACTTCCTAATATTGCTCCATGATGAAAAACATGCTTGTTTTGCCTTAAAATGGCCATATTTTAATCCTCTTCTATTGCCATTCGATGCCGTGATGTATTTGTTGAGTGATTTTAGGAATTATAGGGTAGGAATGTTCTAAAAGAGAGAAAGAAAGCATGCACAAAAGGGAGGAACAGGAAGATTTGAATTTTGGAAAAATCAGCATTGGCGCGCACGCGCACTCTACATGCACACGTGGATGAGGATAGCTGGAAGCGGCGTGCAAGAATGGACGCATCCGCGCGGATCAGAGGATTCCTATCAACGCGTACGCGCACTTGGCGCGCACGCGTGGATCACAAAAGCAATCGGCGCGCGCATGAATGGCACGCACGCGCGGGAAGCTGCACGTGACCTCATTAAAGGAAATCATGCCTAGCAATTTCTGAGGCTCATCAAGCCCAAATTCAAGCTGTTTCTGCATGGAAAAGACCCAAGGATGCTAAGGGGAAAAGGGGATCAATCATTTTACACTATGACACAATTTTAGATAGTTTTTGGTTCTTTGTTCTTCTAGAGAGAAAAACCCTTGTTCCTTTCTAGATCTAGTTTTAATTTGATCTTCCCTTGTTGAATTCTGAATTGGATCTTGTTAATTACTAGTTTTGATAGTTTAATTTGAATTCCTTAGTATAATTTTGCTTAGATCTTGTTTTAGTTTTATGAATTCTTGTCAATTGTCATTTTATACCTATTTCATGAATGTTGTGAATCTTGACTTGTTGATATTATATTGATGATTACTATGATTAATTGTGTTGTTTGAATGCTTGTATGTTGATAATTGATAGTGGGTACTTGTTAATTATAATTTAATTGCAATTTGAACATGTCTTTTATTAATGCTTACCATGTGTTCGATGAATTGTTTACTTTGATTATGGAGTAAGGGAATTGGGTAAACTTGAGTCATTGGATCTAATGGATTTGATGATTTGGGAGCCCTTAGTGGTCAATTTGATAGCCATTGACGCTAACCTTCTATTAAGTCAATTAGTAGTGAGGTTAGAACTTATGGGTTGATGTTGACCAAACCATTTGACGTACTTCAAGTATAGAAGTAGACTTAATGAGTTTGGTTCCTCATAATTGTCAGGATATGGTTATTAGACAAGGATGGTGACCCCAATTCCCATACCTAGCCAAGAGTTGCCTTTATCATTCCTATTTGAAAACCCAAAATTCTTAATTACTTGACTTAGTTATAGTTACTTGTTTAGTTTAGAATAAAATCATATTGGATGTTATTTTATTAGTTTGGAATTGCTCATGTCTTGCTTAGTTATTTGAATTAGTTTCTTGCATTGTAAGATTGCCTGCTTATTAAGATTCTTAGTATATTTTAGT
Organism: Arachis ipaensis; assembly: GCF_000816755.2. NCBI lineage: Eukaryota > Viridiplantae > Streptophyta > Magnoliopsida > Fabales > Fabaceae > Arachis > Arachis ipaensis. Next base: position 79,018,427 of record NC_029794.2, on the reverse strand, counting down.
TAATTTTTATTATGTTTTTATTAATTTGTAAATAAAAATCACTTTTCTGGACTTTACTATGAGTTTGTGTATTTTTCTGTGATTTCAGGTATTTTCTGGCTGAAATTGAGGGACTTGAGCAAAAATCTGATTCAGAGGCTGAAAAAAGACTGCAGATGCTGTTGGATTCTGACCTCCCTGCACTCGAAGTGGATTTTCTAGAGCTACAGAAGCCCCATTGACGCGTTCTCAATTGCGTTGGAAAGTAGACATCCTGGGCTTTCCAGTAATATATAATAGTCCATACTTTTCCCGAGATTTGATGGGCCAAACAGGCGTTCCAAGTCAGCTCAAGAATTCTGGCGTTTAACGCCGGAACTGGCACAAAAGCTGGAGTTAAACGCCCAAACTGGCACAAAAGATGGCGTTTAACTCCAAGAAAAGTCTCTACACATGGAAGCTTCAATGCTCAGCCCAAGCACACACCAAGTGGGCCCGAAAGAAGATTTCTGCATTAATTACTGATTTCTGTAAACCTTAGGCTACTAGCTCTCTATAAATAGGACCTTTTACTATTGTATTTTCATCTTTGGATTACCTTTTGATCCTTTGATCACGTTTTGGAGGCTGCCCATTCGGCCATGCCTAGACCTTTTGTTCTTATATATTCTCAACGGTGGAGTTTCTACACACCATAGATTAAGGTGTGGAGCTCTGCTGTCCTTCATGAATTAATACAAAGTACTATTGTTTTTCTTTTCAACTCAAGTCTATTTCTTCTCCAAGATATTCATTCGCACCCAAGAACGTGATGAATGTGATGATTATGTGACACTCATCACCATTCTCACCTATGAATGCGTGACTGACAACCACTTCTGTTCAACATGCAAACAAGCTTGAATGTGTATCTCTTAGGTTTCTAATATAAGATTGGAACCTTCGTGGTATAGGCTAGAATTATTTGCGGCCATTCCCGAGTTTCGGAACGTCTAAACCTTGTCTGCGGTATTTTGAGTAGGATATGGGAAGGGATGACTGTGACGAGCTTCAAACTCACGATTGTTGGGCGTGTGACAGACGCAAAAGGATCAATGGATCTTATTCCAACATGATCGAGAACTGACAGATGATTAGCCGTGCGGTGACAGTGCATTTGGAATATTTTCACTGAGAGGACGGGAAGTAGCCATTGATAACAGTGATGCCCAATGTCTACCACTACCTCTTAACTATTAATTTTCTATTTATTTTGTATTTTATTTCTATCTCTATGAATACATTAAGAAACCAACCTTAAAGTCTATTCGCATACTTCTACGAAACAAGGAGGACTTGGAGACGAAAGGATAACGGAAGAAGGTTAGTAAGTATGAGGAAAGGTACCATTCGAAATA
>NC_029794.2:78963936-79017026 GCF_000816755.2 Arachis ipaensis | reverse complement strand
GTTTATTACTTGGACGACCCAGTGCACTTGCTGGTTAGTTGTGCGGAATTGTGACAAAGTGTGATTCACGTTTAAGAGCTCCAAGTCCTTTGGCGCCATTGTTGATGATCACAATTTCGTGCACCTAGCTTTTGGTGCCGTTGCCAGGCATTGTTCGAGTTTGGACAACTGACGGTTCATCTTGGTGCTTAGATTAGGTACTTTTCTTTTTATTTTTCAGAATTTTTAAGAATGAATTCTAGAGTTTCAAGGTGATGTTCTTATCATCACAAAAGCTGATTGATTCTCATCAATTTAGCTGCTGAATGTAATGTCCTGCCGAAGCTTGGCCAACCATGTCTAATCTTTTTAGACTGAAGCTTTAGACTAACATTGCATGATTCCTGTAATTCTTATTAAAAGTTTTGATTCTCTTTATTTTCTTTTCTATATAAGTTTTGAAAATCACAAAAAAATTTATAAAACCATAAAAATAAAAATTATTTTATGTTTCTTGTTTGAGTCTAGTATCAATTTTTAAGTTTGGTGTCAATTGCATGTTTTTATTCTTCTTGCATTTTTCGAATATATGCATTATGTTCTTCATTGATCTTCAAGTTGTTCTTGATGATTTCAGTGCTCTGATCTTTAATTTCTCTTACTCTGTGTCTTTTCTTATTTCTTACATGCATTTTCAATTTGTTATAGTCCTTAGTATACAAACTTCTAAGTTTGGTGTCTTGCATGAATTGTTTATTTGATCTTAGTTGCATTTTTTATTCTTTCTCATCATTAAAAAATTTAAAAATATTTTCAAAATTGTGTCTTTTCAAGTCAATAATACAGAGAATTGAAGATTCAGAACATTCAGCAGAGAAATCAAACAGAAAAAGCTGGGCGTTCAAAACGCCTAGTGAAGAAGGAAAACTGGTGTTTAAACGCCAGCCAAGGTACCTGGCTGGGCGTTTAACGCCCAAAAAGGTAGCATTTTGGGCGTTAAACGGCAGAATGGATGCCATTCTGGGCGTTTAATGCCAGAAAGACATTAGAGGGAAGATTTTGTTTTTAATTCAAATCTTCATAATTTTTCAAAATCAAATCTTTTTCAAATCATATCTTTTCAATCATATCTCTTCAAAATCAATTTCTTTCCATTTTTTTATTTTCGAAAATCATTGTTCTAATTAATGATTTACCTCAAAATTTTCTAGTTGTTACTTTCCTATTAAGAAAGGATCAAAAGTTTTAATTCTAGAATCATATCTTCTAATTTCTTGTTAGTCAAGTAATCAACTTTATTTTTAAAACTTTCTCTTTTTAGTCTGATTTTCAATCATATCTTCTCAATCATATCTTTTCAATCACATCTTTTTCAAAATTTATTTTCAATCATATCTTTCTAATTTCTAATTTCAAAATCTTTTTTTCAAAATCACTTAATTTCTTTCCCAATTTTAGTTTTCGAAAATCATCAATTAAATTTTCAAAATTTATTTTAATTATTTCAAAATCTTTTACTTTAATTTCAAAAATTCTTCCCCTCTTCCCACATCCTTCTATTTAAAGGACTAACACTCTTCCTCAAGGTGCAATTCGAACTCACTCCTTCTTTATATGTTCGAATTCTCTTCTATCTACCTCCTCCTTCTATTCTTCTTTTCTTCTGACACTTCAAGGAATCTCTATACTGTGACATAGAGAATTTCCTACTTTCTTGTTCTCTTCTCTTTCATATGAGCAGGAACAAAGATAAAGGCATACTTGTTCAAGCTGATCCTGAACCTGAAAGGACCTTGAAGAGAAAGCTAAGAGAAGCTAAAGCACAATTCTCTTTAGAGGGCCTAACAGAGCTTTTCAAGGAGGAAGAAACCATGGCAGCCGAAAACAACAATGCCAACAATGCAAGGAAGGTGCTTGGTGACTTTACTGCACCTACTCCCGACTTCTATGGGAGAAGAATCTCAATCCCTGCCATTGGAGCAAACAACTTTGAGCTTAAACCTTAATTAGTTTCTCTAATGCAACAGAATTGCAAGTTTCATGGACTTCCATTGGAAGATCCTCATCAGTTTTTAGCTGAATTCTTGCAAATCTGTGACACTGTCAAGACCAATGGGGTTGACCCTGAAGTCTACAGACTTATGCTTTTTCCTTTTGCTGTAAGAGACAGAGCTAGGACATGGTTAGATTCACAACCTAAAGAAAGCCTGAACTCTTGGGAAAGGCTAGGCAATGCCTTCTTGGCAAAGTTCTTTCCACCTCAAAAATTGAGCAAGCTTAGAGTGGAAGTCCAAACCTTTAGACTGAAGGAAGGTGAATCCCTTTATGAAGCTTGGGAAAGATACAAGCAATTGATCAGAAGATGTCCTTCTGACATGCTTTCAGAATGGAGCATCATAGGTATTTTCTATGATGGTCTGTCTGAACTATCCAAGATGTCATTGGATAGCTTTGCTGGAGGATCTCTTCATCTGAAGAAGACGCCTGCAGAAGCTCAGGAACTCATTGAAATGGTTGCAAATAACCAATTCATGTACACTTCTGAAAGGAATCCTGTGAATAATGGGATAGCTCAGAAGAAAGGAGTTCTTGAGATTGATACTCTGAATGCCATATTGGCTCAGAATAAAATATTGTCCCAACAAGTCAATATGATTCCTCAGAGTCTGTCTGGAATGCAAGCAGCAACAGGCAGTACTAAGGAAGCTTCCTCTGAAGAAGAAGCTTATGATCCTGAGAACCCAGCAATGGAAGAGGTGAATTACATGGGAGAACCCTATGGAAACACCTATAATCCTTCATGGAGAAATCATCCAAATCTCTCATGGAAGGATCAACAGAGACCTCAACAAGGTTCCAACAACAATAATGGTGGAAGAAACAGGTTTAGCAATAGCAAGCCTTTTCCATCATCTTCTCAGCAACAGACAAAGAATTCTAAGCAAAGCCACTCTGACTTAGCAACCATTGTCTCTGATCTAATCAAAACTACTCAAAGTTTCATGACTGAAACAAGGTCCTCCATTAGAAATTTGGAGGCACAAGTGGGTCAACTGAGTAAGAAAATTACTGAACTCCCTCCTAGTACTCTCCCAAGCAATATGGAAGAGAATCCAAAGAGAGAGTGCAAGGCCATAACCACAACCCACACGGCCGAACCTGGAGAGGAGGAAGAGGTAGTGATCTCCACTGAGGAATACCTCAATGGACGTCCACTGGCCTCCATGGAGTTCCCTAAAGAGGAACCATGGGAATCTAAGGCTCACACAGAGACCGTAGAGATTCCATTGAATTTACTTCTGCCATTCATGAGCTCTAATGAGTATTCTTGGAGCAAGTTGTTATTGAAGATGTTATTGAAGAGCAAGTTACTAAGTACCTTGGAGCAATCATGAAGCTAAATGCCAGGTTGTTTGGTAATGAGACTTAGGAGGATGAACCTCCATTGCTCATCAAAGAACTGGATGACTTGACTAGGCAGAAATTACCTCTAAAGAGACAAGACCCTGGGAAATTCTCAATCCCTTGTACCATAGGCACCATGACCTTTGAGAAGGCTCTGTGTGACCTAGGGTCAAGCATAAACCTCATGCCTCTCTCTGTAATGGAAAAGCTAGGGATCATTGAGGTACAAGCTGCAAAAATCTCACTGGAGATGGCAGACAATTCAAAGAAACAAGCTTATGGACTTGTAGAGGATGTCTTGGTAAAGGTTGAAGGCCACTACATCCCTGCTGACTTCATCATCCTAGAGACTGGGAAGTGTATGGATGAATCCATCATCCTTGGCAGACCCTTCCTAGCCACAGCAAAAGCTATGATTGATGTTGATAGAGGAGAATTGATCTTCAAGTGAATGAAGACTCCCTTGTGTTTAAAGCTCAAGGATATCCCTCTGTCACCATGGAGAGGAAGCATGAAGAGCTTCTTTCAATACAGAGTCAAACAGAGCCCCCACAGTCAAACTCTAAGTTTAGTGTTGGGAGGCCACAACCAAACTTTAAGTTTGGTGTTGAACCCCCACATTCAAACTCTAAGTTTGGTGTTGGGAGGTTCCAACATTGCTCTGAACATCTGTGAGGCTCCATGAGAGCCCACTGTCAAGCTATTGACATTAAAAAAGCGCTTGTTGGGAGGCAACCCAATCTTTAATTATCTATGTTAAATTTCTATTTTCTTTTGTTATTTTATGTTTTCTGTAGGTTGATGGTCATGTGAAGTCACAAAAACAATTGAAAAAGCAAAAATAGAAAGAAAAACAGAATGAAAAATAGAACACCCTGGAGGAGAAACTTACTGGCATTTAAACGCCAGTAAGGGTAGCAGAATGGGCGTTAAACGCCCAGTCTGGCACCATTCCGGGCGTTTAACGCCAGAAATGGGTACCAGACTGGCGTTTAACACCAGGAATGGGCAAGAAGCTGGTGTTAAATGCCAGAAATGGGTAGCAACCTGGCGTTTAACGCCAGGATTGGCAGCAAGGGGCATTTTGCATGCCACATGGTGCAGGGATGAGAAATCCTTGACACCTCAGGATTTGTGGACCCCACAGGATCCCCACCTACGCCACCCCTCTCTCTCTTCTTCACCAATTCACCAATCACCTCAATACCTCTTCCCCAAAAACCCCTCACCTATCAAATCCTACCATTCTCTTCACCACTCACATCCGTCCCTCATAAAACCCCACCTACCTCACCATTCAAATTCAAACCACTTTTCCACCCAAACCCACCCATAACGGCCAAATGATAAACCACTATTTTATGGTTTATATTGTGTTTAATTGTGTGGTTTTATCATGATCCTTACCCACTTATTCATTAAATTAGCATGCATTTAGATTTCCTTCCTAAATTTATTACATGTTTGAAAACTGCTTCCTAGAGACTTTAATTATTTATTTTTAATTCTCCTTTATTCCATTCGATGCCGTGATTTGTGTGTTAAGTGTTTCAGACTTTATAGGGCATGAATGAGTTGGAGATTGGAAAGGAAGCTAGCAAAAATGGAAGAAACACGAGAATTTTGAGGAGATAACCAGCGAGAAGTGACGCGGTCGCATGGCTCACGCGACCGCGCGAAGGAGAGCAAATCGCAGCGACGCGGCCGCATGGCTCACGCGGCCGCGCGGATTGGAAAGCCCAAGCGACGCGGTAGCGTGGACGACGCGAACGCGTGGCGAGGAAAAACGCGAATGACGCTTACAAGACTTATACATTGGATACTGCTGTTACAAGAATTTGATTTAGAAATAAAGGATAGGAGTGGTAATCAGAATTTAGTAGCAGACTACTTGAGTTGCCTTGAACATATTAAGGATGATTCTACTCCTATAGATGATAATTTTCCTTTTGACAACCTGCAAGCAGTATCTGAGGTAGTCCCTTGGTATGCACCTGTTGCTAATTATTTAGTTAGCCACACATTTCCTCCACATTTTTCTAAACATCAAAGAGACAAGCTGAAAAGTGAGTCTAAATATTATATATGGGATGACCCATATTTATGGAGGTGTGGCGCTGACCAGATCATTAGACGTTGTGTGCCTCAATCAGAATTCCAGTCCATTTTGGAGGCCTGTCACTCATCTGAGAGTGGAGGACATTTTGGCCCTCAAAGAACAGCTAGAAAGATCTTAGACTGCAGATTCTGGTGGCCTACTCTTTTTAGAGACGCTGCTGAGTTTTGTAAATCTTGCCCCCCATGCCAGAAATTTGGTAATATATCCAGGAGGGATGAGATGCCTCAACAATATATGCTTTTCTGTGAAATTTTCGATGTTTGGGGCATTGACTTCATGGGTCCATTTCTAAATTCTAATGGATATTTTTATATATTGTTAGCTGTGGATTATGTTTCCAAATGGGTGGAAGCAATTCCTACCCGCACAGATGATGCTAACACTGTTGTTTCCTTTGTGAGAAACCATATTATATGTCGCTTTGGATCACCACGAGCGATCGTGAGCGATCAAGGCACCCATTTTTGTAACAGGAGACTAACAGGATTGATGAAGAAGCATGGGATAATCCATAAAGTTGCAACAGCTTACCATCCCCAAACTAATGGGCAAGCCAAGGTGTCAAACAGAGAAATTAAGTGTATCTTGCAAAAGATAGTAAAGCCTCATAGAAAAGACTGGAGCACCAGGCTACAAGATGCACTGTGGGCATATAGAACAGCATACAAGACACCCATTGGGATGAGTCCCTTCCGCTTGCTTTATGGAAAAGCTTGTCATCTCCCAGTTAAAATAGAACACAGAGCCTTCTGGGCAGTTAAGGAGTGCAACATGGGAATTGAGAATGCCGGAGCTGAAAGAAAGTTGCAACTGCAGGAACTGGAGAACCTTCACCTAGAAGCTTATGAGAATTCCAGAATTTACAAGGAAAAGATGAAAGCTGTGCATGATCAAAACATCAAGATGAAAGAGTTTCAACCTGGAGATTTTTTCCTCCTTTACAAATCTCGACTAAGGCTCATGCCCGGTAAGTTGAGATCAAAATGGGAAGGTCCATACAGAATAGAGAAGGCTGAACCATACGGAGTTTATCACCTAAGCCATCCTTCGAGCTCTGAACTTATTAAGGTTAATGGCCAACGCCTGAAGCTGTACCATGGTGAGAAGGTGCAGAAAAATAAAGAGCTTGAGATCTTCCGCTTGGAAGATCCCCACATCGCAGCAGATTGAGCTAATGGAGCGTCTAACTTACGGACGTTAAAGCAAAGAGCTTGGTGGGAGACAACCCACCGCGGTATGATCGTTCTTTTCTTCACTTTTAGTTTTTCTTCTTTCATAACTCTTCTCTTTATTGGTGCTTTCGTGCTCTTTCATTTACATGTCTTTATATTTCATCAAAAAAAAATTTTTTTTTGCCACGCGACGCGATCGCATCAGCGACGCGTCCACGTTGCAAAAGGGGGTGGAAAAAAAATTAATTAATGAACAGAGAGTCCGGTTGCAGTCCGGCTGGCGGTGTGCCAATGGCACAAATCAACCCACGCGACCGCGTCCCTGACGCGTTCGCGTCGCATGGGAATCATGGCCTCCCACGCGTCCGCGTGCCCTGAGTTTTCGACGTAAAAGGGTGCACAGTAACATTCTGTGCGAGAGTGATGCTGGATTGGTGCTGGAAGCACAATCCTTGTCACGCGACCGCGTCGCCGACGCAGCCGCGTCACCCATTTTATAACGCACACTCACGTGATCGCGTGACCCACGCGATCGCGTCACCCCAATTTGGCAATTAAATTAAATTGAACAGAGAGTTGTGCTGGAGCGAGGCTGCACTCGCGCCAGCAGCGTAACATGGGTCACGCGACCGCATGACCGACGCGATCGCGTCCCCTTACCTGACGCGCTCCCACACGAACGCGTGCCACACGCGGCCGCGTCGCATGCGCCGCACAGCTCAACCTAAAATTGCCACATATCTTATCTTCCTCTCCCCCAAATCCTAATTTTTCTTTTCCCTCCTTATTTCTTCCTTCCCCCTTCCCCCTTCTATCTCACCTTTCACTCTCTATCCCTCTCACCACCATTAACAAGGTTTTACTTTCTTCTTCCTTCTTCTCTTTTCCATCATTCTTATTATATTATATACATTTTTATTTTCTTTTTCTTTTCTTTTTCTCTTCATTTTTTTTATTTTTTTTTTATTTTTCATCTTCTTCTTTCCCTTTTTACATGGTGCTAGAAATTTTTTGAGTCATTATCCCTCATTATATGCTTGTGACTTGTTACAATTTATTTGACAATTATTATTATTTTTAAGGGATTGCTTGCATGTTCAATTTCATACTTTTTATATCTTATTTACCATGCATGCCATGTGTTTGTGAAAAAGCCTATATAGCCCTATGCACTTTTCTACATTACTTTACTCTACTATTCAATGCTTGCTTTTCACAACTTTCCCTTATTATTTTATTAATTGAATTTAATTGTCAATACAAACGTGATGGTTTGTTACGAAGTAATGCTTGGTCTATGCTACTCATGCCCTTTGCCAGCATGCCAATAAACACCTTGCATTCACTTGTTTTTATCTGCACTAGCTATTTTCTATTGATGGCTTTTCATATGTACTCGAGAGCATGTGTTAATGTCATCTACATTTTACTGTGCATCATTCACCCTCTTTTCCGTTTCCTTCCTTGCTGTATATCTCTTTGAATTTAATTTACTTTCTCTTCCCTTCTTTCAGGATGGCCACCAAGAAAGGAAAGGAGAAAGCAACTTCCAAACTACCAGCAAGAAGAGGAACTAAAAGAGCATTAGTGGCAGAACCTTCTTCCACCGCAGTCAAGCCCTCAACAAAAAGAATTAAGAGGATAATAAAGGTTGACAAAAAGGAGAAAGCCTTTCCAGCAAAGGACACTGCGCGATTTCCCAATCGCTACTGTGAACAGATGTTCCCTATCCTGGCAGAAAGGAATTATAACAATGAATACCTTCTTATCCTCCCGTCCAATATTGCTACCTTTGTCGAGCCGCAAATTGAGCGAAGACAATGGGGTTTCCTACGGAGACAGCTGAGGCAGGTCAATCTTTCTTGGGTAGTTGAATTCTACTCCAACTTCTACATGCCGACTCTGCAGTCTGTCTATGTCCGGCAGAAGCAAGTCCCCATCACAGAAGAGGCCATTCAGCAAGCTTTGAGTCTTCCCCCTATTCCAGAAGGAATGGACGCCTTTCAAGAAGCCGCACTTAAGCGCCAGAGGTACCAATTTGACTGGGACTCCGACAGCCAAGGCAGGTCAATCTTTCTTGGGTAGTTGAATTCTACTCCAACTTCTACATGCCGACTCTGCAGTCTGTCTATGTCCGGCAGAAGCAAGTCCCCATCACAGAAGAGGCCATTCAGCAAGCTCTGAGTCTTCCCCCTATTCCAGCAGGAATGGACGCTTTTCAAGAAGCCGCCCTTCAGCGCCAGAGATACCAATTTGACTGGGATTCCGTTCTCAGAATCATCGCAGCTCCTGGCAGCCATTGGATCTACGGATACCACCGTACCCGCCCTAAGGGAATCTTGGCTTCAGCACTTACCCTGGAGGCTCGCGTATAGGCACAGATCATGTCCCATTACGTCTTTCCGAGCACTCATGAGTTCTCCTTCACTGCGGACATGGCTGTTCTACTATGGTGCATCCTTACAGACCAACCTCTGAATCTCTCAAGACATTCCGGAATGCTATGGAACACGTACAAATTACGGGCAACTTACCTTTCCCCGCCTTGGTCTCAGATCTTGTCTCAGCAGCCGGAGTCTCCTACAGAGCTGGGGACACCAAAGCCGTGCTTCCACGGGATGATCAGTATGTCCATAATGGAAAATACGTCAGACTCTCAGCAGCCATTACAAGCCTTCCTACTGCTCCAGTTGAAGATAATCCTTCTTCAACACCACAAGCATCTACAACTGAGAAATTGCTCTAACAGATAATCGAACGGTTGGATCGGCAAGAACAGAAAGCAAAGATGAGAGAGCGCCGTAACGAGCGCCGATTCAAACACCTCAAGGAGCTTCTCAAGGGACACTTCAGAGACTCCGATACCCCGGATTCCACTTTCTTTACTAGCACAGGGAGCCATGACGGTCCCGATGATGGAGATACTGCTACCAGCCCACCCCTATTCCTGACAGATGGCACCGAAGACGGTGCAAAGCCTTAAGTGTGGGGAGGTCGGTCAGTACCTGACTTCCAGAGGTAAATTCTCTTCTCTAGCACCAATAATTAGGATATTTTAGTTAGATTTTCTTTCCTTTATAGAATAGAATAAATTGCATAGGTTAGGATAGTTGCATGAATGTTCTACTTGATTGAAAAGACAATAAGTTTCTTTAAAAAAAAATCTATCTTTGGAACAAAATTTCACTAATTTTTCAAAAATTCTTATGATAAATTTGCTTGAGTTGTATTTGGAACATGATATTTGAGTTAAAAGAACACACAACCTGTGAAAGATTTGAGCTTTTATGAATGGTTACATTATTTAACCATAATTATTTCATTCTTGTGTGTTTACTTCTCTATGATTGTAATCTATATTTTGTTTTATCTTATATGTCCAATAGTTATTATATTTTCATGCTTGCACATGATTGAGGCCATTATTTGTTTAAACTTACTCATCCAAATTAAGCCTACCCTTTTCAATTACTTTTGTTAACCACTTTGAGCCTTCAATTCCCATTTGTTTGATATTTTACCACATTACTAACCTTAAGCCGAAAAAAAATTGTATATCCCAAATTGAATCTTTGGTTAGCTTAAGATAGAATTGTGTGTGCTAGTTAAGTATGGGAAATTGTGGGAACAAAAGTTGTTAAGGGAATGTGTCATAAAAAATTTAAGGGGAATTTGGATACCTACTCATGTGAAACTGCAAGAATTAAAAATCTATGTGCATTGATAAGCTTTATTTATTTAAAAAAAAAAAGAGAAAAATCAATAAATAAGGGGAGAAAATTACCTCAATGTTGAATTCAGAATTCGAAGATCAATGCACATATGATATAACCAAAATATAAGTTGATACATGAGTATGGATTGAAAAAGGGAATTCTGGGTAGCTAGGTATGAACTTTAAAGATTACATTAAGTGTATACAAGTTATGTTAGAGCTTGGGTTAATTAAAGATTCAATTTATTAGCTCACTTGACCAAATATACACCCCTACCTATACCTTAGCCCCATTACAACCTTGAAAAGACCTCGTGATGTTTGCATCAGTATATTATTAATTGTGTGGTTTTATCATGATCCTTACCCACTTATTCATTAAATTAGCATGCATTTAGATTTCCTTCCTGAATTTATTACATGTTTGAAAACTGCTTCCTAGAGACTTTAATTATTTATTTTTAATTCTCTTTTATTCCATTCGATGCCGTGATTTGTGTGTTAAGTGTTTCAGACTTTATAGGGCATGAATGAGTTGGAGATTGGAAAGGAAGCTAGCAAAAATGGAATAAACACGAGAATTTTGAGGAGATAGCCAACGAGAAGTGACGCGGTCGCATGGCTCACGCGACCGCCCGAAGGAGAGCAAATCGCAGCGACGCGGCCGCATGACTCACGCAGCCGCGCGGATTGGAAAGCCCAAGTGACGCGGTAGCGTGGACGACGCGAACCCGTGGCGAGGAAAAACGCGAATGACGCGTCCGCATGGATGACGTGATCGCATGACATGTGCGATCTGCATAATCTGCAGAATTCGTTGGGAGCGATTTTGGACCCTATTTCGGCCCAGTTCTCAGCCCGGAACAGCAGACTAGAGTCAGAGAACATGCAGAAACAAATAACAGATTCATTCAGAGACAGTTTTAGATCTAGTTTTACTCTCTTAGGTTTTTCTCTCTAGGTTTTAGAATTTTAACTTTTAATTGGTCTTAGCATTGGAACATTGAGAAGGGTTATTTCCTCATCAAGACTTCGTCATTCTAGTTCGTTTTCTCAACTTGGTTTCATTCTTCCATGTTCTTTGCTTTGTTCAATTTTGTCATTTAGATACTTTTATGATTATTTAATGCAAGGATTATTTCTTTTTAATTCAATTTCAATTCCAATAATCATGTCTTCTTTTAATCCCCTTTCATGTGTTATGGATTTATTATTTACAATGCGTGAGTAGTTTCTTTACTTGATGCGGAATTGATTAAAAAGGAACTCTTGAGTTAGAAGGATTGAAAGAAAATTTGTAATTGGGTTAATTGTTGGATTGTTATCCTGTCACCAATGCCAATCCCTTTGAACTAAGTGGATTGCAACTTGTGAACAGATCTAGCATTCCAACTTGTTTGACTTTCCCTTACATAGTAAAGGATAACCAAACAGAGCAACCATTAATTATAAATCAATCTTAAAATCATTCCATCAATAATAGAGATTCCAACTAATCAACTCCCAGTCAAGGCTTTTATTCATCTTATTTAAATTTCCTCAATTTAAATTCCAATTTACTTAGCTCAACTTCTTGGAACATCTGATTAATAAGATAGCACACTTTTCTGCAACTCGTTGGGAGACGACCTGGGACTTAAAACTCCCAGTAATTTTTAATTTAACTCTCTGTGACATATTTCTAAATTGATAGGCAGATTTTCGGTGAGTTAAGAACTATACTTGCAACGTAACCATTTTTAATAATTTTTTTTAATTCACCAGCTTCTGCGTCTCATCACCGAACCATACCCCCCTCTCCACTCCTATATAAACACATCTTCACTCCTTCATTTTCACACAACCTAAACACTACTTCTCCCCCTTGGCCAAAACACAAAGCCCCCTCCATCTCCTCTATTTCTTCTTCTTCTACTCTCTTCTTTCTTCTTTTGCTCGAGGACGAGCAAACCTTCTAAGTTTGGTGTGGTAAAAGCTAAAGCTTTTTATTTTTCCATAACCATTTATGGCACCAAAGGTCGGAGAAACCTCTAGAAAGAGGAAAGGGAAGGCAAAAGCTTCCACCTCCGAGTCATGGGAGATGGAGAGATTCCTCTCAAGGGTGCATCAAGACCACTTCTATAAAGTTGTGGCCAAGAAGAAAGTGATCCCCGAGGTCCCTTTTAAGCTCAAAAAGGGCGAATATCCGGAGATCCGACATGAGATCCGAAGAAGAGGTTGGGAAGTTCTCACCAACCCCATTCAACAAGTCAGAATCTTAATGGTTTAAGAGTTCTATGCCAATGCATGGATCACCAAGAACCATGATCAAAGTGTGAACCCAGACCCTAAGAATTGGCTTAGAATGGTCCGAGGGAAATACTTAGATTTTAGTCCGAAAAATGTAAGGTTGGCATTCAACTTGCCCATGATGCAAGGAGACGCACACCCATACACTAGAAGGGTCAACTTTGATCAAAGGTTGGACCAAGTTCTCATGGACATCTGTGAAAAGGGCGCTCAATGGAAGAGAGATTCAAGAGGGAAGCCGGTTCAACTAAGAAGGCATGACCTCAAGCCCGTGGCTAGGGGATGGTTGGAGTTCATCCAACGCTCAATCATTCCTACTAGCAACCGGTCTAAAGTTAATATAGACCGAGCCATCATGATTCATAGAATCATGATTAGAGAGGAAGTAGAAGTTCATGAGGTTATATCCCAAGAACTCTACAAGGTGGCGGACATGTCCTCTACTGTGGCAAGGTTATCCTTCCCTCATCTCATTTGTCACCTCTGCAATTCAGCTGGAATTATCATAGAGGAAGACATCCTCATTGATGAGGACAAGCCCATCACTAAGAAAAGAATGGAGCAAACAAGAGATCCCACTCATGGACAAGAGCATGAGGAAACTCCTCATCATGAAATTCCTGAGATGCCTCAAGGGATGCATTTTCCTCCACAAAACTATTGGGAGCAAAGCAACACCTCCCTAGGATAATTAAGTTAAGAGCATTCCATCCTCCTCCCTGAAATTAGAGAAGACCAAAGAACCATGAGAGAGGAGCAACAAAGGCAAGGAAGAGAGCTCAAGGAGCTCAAGCACTCTATAAGATCTTCAAGAGGAAGAACAAGCCGCCATCACTAAGGTGGACCCGTTCTTTAATTTCCTTGTTCTTTATTTTCTGTTTTTCGAAAATTGTGCTTTATATTTGTCTATGTTCATGTCTTTATTACATGATCACTAGTATCTAAGTGTCTATGCCTTAAAGCTATGAAAATGAATCCATCACCTTTCTTAAATGAAAAATGTTTTTAATTGAAAAAGAAAAAGAAGTGCATGAATTTCAAATTTTAAAACAGTTTAATTATTTTGATGTGGTGGCAATACTATTGTTTTTCTGAATGAATGCTTGAACAGTGCATAATTTTGATATTGTTAATTCATGAATGTTAAAATTGTTGGCTCTTGAAAGAATGACGAAAAAGGAGAAATATTATCTGATGATCTGAAGAATCATAAAATTGATTCTTGAAGCAAGAAAAAGCAGTGAAAAGCTTACAGAAAAAAAAGGATATATGCGAAAAAAAAGAGAGAGAAAAGAAAAAAAAAAAAGAAAAAGAAAAGCAAGTAGAAAAAGCCAAAAGGCAAGGGTGATAAAAAGGATCCAAGGCTTTGAGCATCAGCGGATAGGAGGGCCCACAGGAATAAAATCCTGGCCTAAGCGGCTAAACTAAGCTGTCCCTAACCATGTGCTTGTGGTGTAAAGGTGTCAAGTGAAAACTTGAGACTGAGCAGTTAAAGTCGTGGTCCAAAAGCAAAAAGAGTGTGCCTAAGAGCTATGGACACCTCTAATTGGGGACTCTAGCAAAGCTGAGTCACAATCTAAAAAGGTTCACCCAGTTATGTGTCTGTGGCATTTATGTATCCGGTGGTAATACTGGAAAACAAAATGCTTTGGGTCACGGCCAAGACTCATAAATTAGCTGTGTTCAAGAATCAACATACATAACTAGGAGAATCAATAACACTATCTGGATTCTGAGTTCCTATAGATGCCAATCATTCTGAACTTCAAGGGATAAAGTGAGATGCCAAAACTGTTCAGAAGCAAAAAGCTAAAAGCCCCGCTCATCTAATTAATGCTGATCTTCATAGATGTTTTTGGAATTCATTGTATATTCTCTTTTTTTTATCCTATTTTAATTTTTAGTTGCTTGGGGACAAGCAACAATTTAAGTTTGGTGTTGTGATGAGCGGATAATTTATACGCTTTTTGGCATTGTTTTAAGTATGTTTTTAGTATATTTTTTTGGTTAATTTTTATTATGTTTTTATTAATTTTTAAATAAAAATCATTTTTCTGAACTTTACTATGACTTTGTGTGTTTTTCTATGATTTCAGGTATTTTCTGTCAGAAATTGAGGGACCTGAGCAAAAATCTGATTCAGAGGCTGAAAAAGGACTGCAAATGCTGTTGGATTCTGACCTTCCTGCACTCAAAGTGGATTTTCTGGAGCTACAAAAGCCCAATTGGCGCGCTTTGAATTGTGTTGGAAAGAAGACATCCTGGGCTTTCCAGCAATATATAATAGTCTATACTTTGTCTGAGATTTGATGGCCCAAACAGGGATTCTAAGTCAGCTCAAGAATTCTGGCGTTTAACACCGGAACTGGCACAAAAGCTGGAGTTAAATGACCAAACTGGCACAAAAGCTGGCATTTAACTCCAAGAAAAGTCTCTACACATGGAAGCTTCAATGCTCAGCCCAAGCACACACCAAGTGGTCCCGGAAGAAGATTTCTGCATTAATTACTGATTTCTGTAAACCCTAGGCTACTAGTTCTCTATAAATAGGACCTTTTACTATTGTATTTTCATCTTTGGATTATCTTTTGATCCTTTGATCACGTTTTAGAGGCTGGCCATTCGGCCATGCCTAGACCTTTTGTTCATATGTATTCTCAACGGTGGAGTTTCTACAGACCATAGATTAAGGTGTGGAGCTCTGCTGTCCTTCATGAATTAATACAAAGTACCATTGTTTTTCTATTCAACTCAAGTCTATTTCTTCTCCAAGATATTCATTCGCACCCAAGAACATGATGAATATGATGATTATGTGACACTCATCACCATTCTCACCTATGAACGTCTGACTGACAACCACTTCCGTTCTACATGCAAACAAGCTTGAATGTGTATCTCTTGGGTTTCTAATCTATGATCGGAACCTTCGTGGTATAGGCTAGAATTATTGGCGGCCATTCCCGAGATCCGGAACGTCTAAACCTTGTCTGTGGTATTCTGAGTAGGATCTGGGAAGGGATGACTGTGACGAGCTTCAAACTCGCGATTGTTGGGCGTGTGACAGACGCAAAAGGATCAATGGATCCTATTCCAACATGATCGAGAACCGACAGATGATTAGCCGTGCGGTGACAGCGCATTTGGAACGTTTTCACTGAGAGGACGGGAAGTAGCCATTGACAACGGTGATGCCCAACATAAAGCTTGCCATGGAAAGGAGTATGAATGATTGGAAGAAGGCAATAGGAAAGCAGAGGTTCAGGAGGAACAAAGCATCTTCATACGCTTATCTGAAATTCCAACCAAAGAATTACATAAGTATCTCTATCTTTATTTTATATTTTATTTATCTTTTAATTATCAATTCTCCATCACCATCTGAATTCGCCTGACTGAGATTTACAAGGTGACCATAGCTTGCTTCAGGCCGACAATCTCCGTGGGATCGACCCTTACTCACGTAAGGTTTATTACTTGGACGACCCAGTGTACTTGCTGGTTAGTTGTGCAGAATTGTGACAAAGTGTGATTCACGTTTAAGAGCTCCAAGTCCTTTGGCGTCATTGTTGATGATCACAATTTCATGCACCAATTGTCGTTGGTAGAGCTATACTTACAACGCAATTTTATTGAAAGATTCTTTACCGACATAGTCCACAAGCGCACATCAAATTTTTGGCGTCGTTGCTGGGGAATAGTTGCAACATATGCCTCGATATTGGTTATGTGAATATGTGAATATTGTAGATAGTTTAATTGCTTTCAATACTTAGCTATAGTTTAGATTTCTTTTACATTTGTGCTATGACTCTCAAGTTTGATGACTTAGTCTCAACCGAATTCTAGCTTAGCCGATTTTGATCCCGAGATTGAAAGAACCTTGTTACATACTCGGCAAGCTAGACGGCGGTTGGATTATACAACTAGTACTTCGGCCTCTCTTGAGGAACATACTGAATCACTAGGCGGTACCGAGAGTGACTTGGAGTCCGCTACTTCCTATTCTTCTGTTGGCACTAATAATACATCTTTACATCCTGCAGGTGAGCCACACATGGCGGAGCCACGACGGATCACTTTGCATGAGCAAGGAGCTCCGGATATCATACTTCAACCATTGCAAGCAAGGTATCCTAACCTTGATCCAAACTTTGAATTGAAGAGTAGCTTGGTACATCTACTTTCTAAATATCATGGGTTGCTGGGTCAACACCCCATCTGACATCTAAAAGATTTTCAAGTTGCTTGTTCTACGGCTCGAAGGCATGGAGCCGATGAGGTGGCTATCATGGTTTTTGCCTTTCCTTTCTCTCTTGAAGGGCAAGCAAAGACATGGTTTTATTCGCTACCGGATGAGATTGTGACTAATTGGGATTTCTTGAGGAGAGAGTTTCTAGATAAATTCTTTCCACCGGAGAAGACTGACTACATCCGGAAGGAGATTTCGGGCATAATGCAAAGAGACCAAGAAAGTTTGTATGGGTATTGGTCTCGGTTCAAGAGGCTATTGGAATCTTGTCCACACCATGGAATAAACACTCACTTGCTCATTAGCTACTTCACCGGAGGTCTTTGTGTGGAAGATAGAAGATTGCTCACCGCTTCTAGTGGTGGTTCCCTTTCGAAAAATAAAACGGAGGGAGAAGCTTGGAATTTGATAAAGGATGTTACCGAGGCTACACAACATACAAGGGTGAGAAGTAATCCTCTCAAAGGTGTGGTAGAACCATCCCCTTCCGAATCAAGCCTAACCAAAGTACTTGGGGATATGACCACCATCCTTACACAAATACAAAAGGATCAAAAGGAATACTACTCCATCCAAGCCATCCAAGCCCCACCTCCAGTTGCTCAACTTGAAGGCCCTCCTAGGATTTGTGGTTTGTGCTCTAGTACCACACATTACACCGATCAATGCCATCAAATTCAAGAGGAACATGCTCTTGTAGTAGCCAATGTGAATTACAGCAACCGTCCACCCTATCCTTCTCAAGGCCAAAACAATTACCCTCAAGGTGGTAATCAACATCAAGGGTGGAGAGATAATGCACAAAGAAGCAATCAAAACCAAAGATGGAACAACTCTTCTTCTCATCACAACAATAACCAATCTTCATCCTAATACCACCATAACAACACCAACTACCAAGCCAACCAAGGCCACTCAAACCAAAACCAAAACAACTATACCAAGTACCAAGCACCACACCATAGACAACAATCAAACCAAACTCCTCCATCTTCTAACAATCAAGTTGATGAGCTTAGAGCCGCCATGGAGAAATGAGACGAGAGCAACAAGGCTCAATTCGATGCCTTGGGCGCTCAATTGGCTAACCTCACCAACATGCTTTCAAAGATGACCATGTCAAACCAACCATCAACTCCCAACAACAACACCAACCAACCCTCAAGCTCTTCTAACCTTCCATCCTAACCCCAACCAAACCCAAAGGACGGTCTCAACGCTATCACTCTACGGTCGGGGACTACATTGGAGGAGATACCTCCGAGGGTCATGGGAGATATTTATGAGGAAGAAGTAGTTGTTGAAGCTCCACATGAAGAAGAGGTGGTAGACAAAAGGCATGAGAAAGAAGGAGTAAACCTCAAGGAACCCAAGAAGAAAGCTATAGTGGATGAGTCCATTCTTATTCCATTCCCTTCCATGGTGAAGAAGGCAAAGAAAACACCGGAATTTGATTTGAACATGCTTCAAGTATTCAAGAAGGTTGAGGTAACCATACCACTTCTTGATGCTTTCAACAAATTGCAAAGAATGCGAAATTTTTGAAAGACTTGTGTACACACAAAGATAGGATAGGAGAATTGGAGACATTATCCTTGGGTAGTTCAATTTCTTCCTTGATGGAACCTATTCCAAAGAAATGTGGTGACCCTGGACCTTGTTTGGTGTCTTGTTGTATTGGTGGACGCACTTTTCATGATTGTATGTGTGACTTGGGAGCTTGTGTAAGCATCATTCCACTTTCTATCTATGTACGGTTGAATTTAGCTCCATTAAAGAAGTCCGCGGTGAGGTTTGCCTTAGCCGATAAAAGTGTGATCACGGTGACGGGAATAGTGGAAGATGTACTTGTGGCGATCAAGGATTTGGTTCTTCCGGTTGACTTTTATATCCTTGAAATGCCTCCAATAAAAAATAAAAGCTCATCCTCCGTTCTACTTGGTAGACCCTTCCTCAAGACCTCTAAATTCAAGTTAGATGCCTTCACCGGCACATATTCCTTTGAGGTTGGAGACAATACTATCAAGTTCAATTTGGAAGAAGCCATGAAACATCCTCCCGAAGAACATTCCGTGCTCCGATGTGATGTAATTGATGAAGTGGTAGCGGAAGTGCACGAAGAAGACCACAACAAGTTGTGCTACCCTGTTGTTGAGGAGACGAATGACCAAGAAGATGAACATGAGAAATTTGTCAAGAATGAACTCCATGAGCTTGATGAAAAGGAACCTCAGCTTGAGGCAAAGAGTGAACTAAAGCCCCTTCCATCTCATTTAAAGTATGCTTTCTTAGAGGACAACCAAAGGTTTCCGGTCATTATTGCTAGTGAGCTTTCAAGTGAAGAAGAAGAAAAGCTCCTAGATGTTTGATGAGCGGATATTTTATACGCTTTTTGGGGTTAATTTCATATAGTTTTTAGTATGTTTTAGTTAGTTTTTAGTCTATTTTCATTAGTTTCTAGGCAAAATTCATATTTCTAGACTTTACTATGAGTTTGTGTGTTTTTCTATAATTTCAGGTATTTTCTGGCTAAAATTGAAGGAGCTGAGTAAAAATCTGATTCAGGCTGAAAAAGGACTGCTGATGCTGTTGGATCCTGAACTCTCTGCACTCGGAATAGAATTTCTGGAGCTACAGGAGTCTAATTGACGCGCTTCCAATTGCGTTGGAAAGTAGACATCCAGGGCTTTCTAGCAATATATAATAGTTCATACTTTGCTCAAGGATAGACGACTTAAACTGGCGTTCAACGCCAGTTCCATGTTGCAGTCTGGCGTCCAGCGCCAGAAACACGTTACAAGTTGGAGTTCAATGCCAGAAACAGGTTACAGCCTGGCGTTGAACGCCCAAAACAGCCCAGGCACGTAAGAAGCTTTAGTGTCAGCCCCAGCACACACCAAGTGGGCCCTAGAAGCGGATTTCTGCACTATCTATCATAGTTTACTCATTTTCTGTAAACCTAGGTTACTAGTTTAGTATAAAAACAACTTTTAGAGATTTATTTTGCATCTCATGACATTTTAGATCTAAAATTTGTACCTTTTGGCAACATGAGTCTCTAAACCCCATTGTTGGGGGTGAGGAGCTCTGCAGCGTCTCGATGAATTAATGCAAGTACTTATGTTTTCCATTGAAACATGCGTGTTCCTCTCTAAGATACTCATTCGCGCTTAACTATGGAGAGGGTGATGATCCGTGACACTCATCACCTTCCTCAATCCATGAACATGTGTCTGACAACCACCTCCGTTCTACATTAGAATGAATGATTATCTCTTAGATTTCTTAATCAGAATCTTCGTGGTATAAGCTAGATTGATGGCGGCATTCATGAGAATCCGGAAATTCTAAACCTTGTCTGTGGTATTCCGAGTAGGATTCTGGGATTGGATGACTATGACGGGCTTCAAACTCGCGAGTGCTGGGCGTAGTGACAGACGCAAAAGGATAGTAAATTCTATTCCAGTATGATCGAGAACTTCCAGATGATTAGTCGTGCTGTGACAGAGCATTTGGACCATTTTCACTGAGAAGATGGGAAGTAGCCATTGACAACGGTGACACCTTACATAGAGCTTGCCATGAAAGGAACTTTGCACTTTTTCATGCATGAGGGAAGAGGAATACAAGAGAAAAGCTGAAATTCAGAAGATAAAGCATCTCCAAATCTCCAACATATTATCCATTACTGCGTAACAAGTATTATTTGTGTTCTGCTCTTTTACTTTTTACAATTCAAACTAAAAATTATTATTGATATTATATCCTGACTAAGAGTTACAAGATAACCATAGCTTGCTTCAAGCCAACAATCTCCGTGGGATCGACCCTTACTCACGTAAGGTATTACTTGGACGACCCAATGCACTTGCTGGTTAGTTGTGCGAATTTGTGAAGAATTATAATTTCTAATTTCGTGCACCAATGTTCTAAGAAAGTACAAGAAAGCAATAGGATGGAGCCTTGCGGATATTGTGGGAATTGACCCCACAAGTGCATGCATAGGATATTTCTCTAAGATGGGGCTAGGCCGGTTAGGCAACCGCAAAGGAGGCTCTACCCGACCATCCTTGATGTAGTGAAAAAAGAGGTCACCAGATTACTGGATGCGGGTATCATATACCCAATCTCCGACAATGAGTGGGTGAGCCCGGTCCAGGTTGTCGCCAAGAAGTCGGGCATCACGAAGGTAAAAAAGGACGACGGTGAAATGGTCACTAAAAGAGTACAAAATGCGTGGCGAGTGTGTATTGATTACAGAAGATTGAACGCCGCTAACGGAAGCACCACTACCCCTTGCCCTTCGTCGATCAGATGTTAGACCGTTTGGCAGGTAAATCTCACTACTGCTTTCTTGATGAATTTACTGGCTACTTCCAAATTCATATTGCTTCTAAATATCAGGAGAAGACCACGTTTACTTGTCCGTTTGGCACATTTGCCTATAAAAGGATACCATTTGGACTATGTAATGCACCCGCTACTTTTCAGCGGTGCATGACGAGTGTCTTCTCCGATCTGATGGAGAATAGTCTGGAAATCTTTATGGATGACTTCATTATTTATGGTACTTCATTTGATTGTTGCCTAGAGAACTTGGCCAAGGTCTTAGCTAGATGTGTTGATACTAACCTTGTCTTAAATTTTTAAAAATGCCACTTCATGGTACGACAAGGTATAGTGTTAGGACATGTAGTATCTCATGAAGGCATTTCTGTAGACCCGGCCAAGGTCGATGTTATCACCACTTTACCTCACCCCTCATCTGTGAGGGAGGTCCGCTCGTTTTTGGGACATGCAGGATTCTATAGGTGCTTTATCAAATATTTCAGCAAGATTGCTTTGCCATTGTCGCGCCTACTCCAAAAAGATGTGGATTTTGAGTTTGACAGTGAATGTGTGAAAGCTTTTGAAGAGCTAAGGAGAGTTCTTACCACGGCACCGATTGTGCGAGGCCCCAACTAGACGTTGCCATTTGAGATAATGTGTGATGCGTCAAACCCTGCTGTAGGCGCCGCGCTTGCACAGCACGATGGTAAACTCCCATATGTCATTGCTTACTCTTCTAAAACACTAGATGCAGCACAATCCAACTATACCACTATTGAAAAAGAACTCCTAGCTACTGTTCATGCTTTAGATAAATTCAGATCTTATTTGCTAGGATCAAAGATAGTGGTATTCACAGATCATGCAGCTTTAAAATACTTATTGACAAAGAATGAGTCAAAGCCTAGACTCATACGTTGAATCTTACTTTTGCAAGAATTCGACATTGAGATTAGGGACCGGAGTGGATCTCAAAACTTGGTTGCGGATTGAGAATTTGAAATTTGATCCATTTCCGATCCATTTATGCCGCATTGAGAATTTGAAATTTGATCCATTTCCGATCAATGACTCATTCCCATTGGATAGTTTGCATGCTATGTCGGATAGCTTTCCTTGGTTTGCCCCAATGGTGAACTACTTGGTTGCGAAAATCTTTCCCCCCAACTTTTCAAAGAACCAAAGGGACAAGTTGAGGAGTGATTCCAAATACTATATTTGGGATGACCCTCACTTGTGGAAGAGGGGCGTGGACCAAGTAATTCGAAGATGTGTCCCGGAGTCTGAAATCCAACCTATTCTTGAAGCTTGCCATTCGTTCGAATGTGGTGGCCACTTTGGCCCACAAAGGACCGCTAAAAAAGTGTTGGATTGTGGATTCTGGTGACCAACCTTATTCAAGGATGCTAACTGGTTATGTGTGTCTTGCCATCAGTGTCAAAAGTCGGGAAACACATCCCAAAGGGATGAAATGCCTCAGCAACCTATGTTGTTCTGTGAGATCTTTAATGTATGGGGCATTAACTTTATGGGACCATTTCCCAACTCTAGTGGGTATCTGTATATTCTGTTAGCGGTTGACTACGTGTCAAAGTGGGTAAAGACCATACCTACCCGCCTTGATGACACCAATGCCGTTATCTCTTTTATTAGGAATAACATTGTATGCCGTTATGGGTCGCCACGAGCAATCATGAGCGACCAAAGATCCCACTTTTGTAACAAGAAGGTAGAGGCATTGCTCAAGCACTATAGAGTGTTGCATAAGGTTGCTACTGCTTATTATCCGCAAATAAATGGACAAGCGGAAGAGTCCAACCTGGAAATTAAGAGGATTTTGGAGAAAGTGGTCAATCCACAAAGAAAGGATTGGAGCCTCCGGTTAGGAGATGCACTATGGGCGTATAGAACGGCCTACAAGACTCCGATAGGGATGAGTCCCTTCCGGATCGTCTATGGTAAGGCATGCCACCTTCCGGTGGAGATTGAGCATCGAGCCTATTGGGCGGTAAAGTAGTGCAACATGGATTTAGCCAAGGCGGGTGAAGCCAGGAAGTTACAACTAGAGGAGCTTGAGTGTTTGAGGAACGAATCATATGAGAATGCCCGGATCTTCAAGGAAAAGACTAAAGCATTTCATGACCATCACATCCAGAAGAAGGACTTTCAAGAAGGTTATGAGGTTCTCCTCTACAACTCTAGGCTTCGATTCATGCCTGGTAAACTCCGTTCTAGATGGGAAGGACCTTTCAAGGTGAAGGAGATAAAATCCTATGGAGTGGTGGAGTTGTTTGATCCCAAGAGTGAAGCAACTTTCAAAGTGAATGGACATAGAGTGAAGAAGTATCATGGCTACAAGCCCCGCAAAAGAGCTAGAGGTGTTCCTATTGGAGGATGCACCGAGGAGAGAGGAAGCTTAAGAAAAGGACCGTCCAACTTAAGGACGTTAAAGAAAAGTGCTTGGTGGGACGCACCCCACCGTGGTATGATCTTCCTTGTATATACCATCTTGTTTGTAACCTTAAATTCTTGTGAATTTTGTGAATTCTTGATGATTGATTGATTGCATAGGAATGCTAGTTTTATTTTTCTTGTGAATGAATAGGATGTTCATATAGTTTTCATCATTTTGGTATGGATGAATTGTTGAAGTAGGGAGAATGCCATATTTTGGATAGTGCATGAAATTGTGAAGTATTCTCTTTGACTACTAGCTTAAGCACCTACCAAGAATGTGTTAGAATAGGTATTGTTATGTTAAAAAAAAAGAGAAGAGAAAAAGGAAAAATGTGCACCGACGCGCCAGCGCACTGTGCGCGCGCGCCGGTGGTGCACTTCCAACTTTTGGGCCAAACACCGAGAGTCATGCCCACTTTGTGCCCATCTCCTGCCAGGCACCCACGAGTGCGCGTGCTTGCCGCCTGCGCGCCCCATTAATTCAGCCACCGACGCGCGCGCCGATGATGCAATCTGAACTCTCTGGTACAAAAATCAGAGAGTTGTGCCACACTTATGCCACTCTTGTGCCAGAACTGACGCGTCCGCACGTTGCGTGCGTCCGCGCCGGTCGCGAATTTCTTCAGGCACGCATCCGTGCAAGGTGTGCGTCCGCGTGCCTGTGCCACACACCAACTCTGGTATAAAAACCAGAGACTTATGCCAACTTTGTGCCAGTTCTGTGCCAGGGGCACAACTGACCTCGCGTGGGTGCGCCACTGACGCGCACGCATCCCTTGCCAACACCTCACCGACGCGCCAGCGCACTGTGCGCGCGCGCCGGTTCCGCAAATCAGTTTTAAAGCTTCGCACCTTGTTCTGTTCCCCTTTCTCACCTCCTTTCATATCTTTTTTCTCCTTCTTCTTTCTCTATCACTTCTCCTTTCTTCTTCTCCTTCCACAACCCACCACCACCGTCTCCGGTCACTCACCGGCGACAACCACCTCTTCTGGTGGCACTATATCTCTCCTATTTCTTTCTCATCTTCACAAAAGAAAATTCAACCTTGTTCTTTTACACTTCTCAAGGTTCGACTTCTTCCATTTCTTTTCTTTCATTATTTCCTCTTTAGTTAGACTCCTTTTTTATTGCTTTAGTTAGTTTCTCTTTTAGTTGCATGATGATGTTTCTTACTTTTTGTTTGCTTACTTTTCCTTTTCCCTTATTTTTCCATGGATGTTGAATTTGAGTTTAATTTGCTTTAATAGATCTTTTGTCATTTTTTTCCTTATCTTTGCCAAGATGTGATGTCTATGTGATGATTGATGTTTCATTTTGGGCTTTAAATTGATTGAGTATCTCATAATTGCTCTTTGCTTGATAATTGCTTATGCCAGGGCATTTTGGCCAGTTTCACTGACCTTTTCTTTACTGTTTTTAAGGAAGTTTCATGTATTTCCTTAGAAAATAAGCTAGTTTTGGGTAGATATTCACTTACATCTTGATTCAAGCATACATTGTTCACTTTACATGATTTCATGAAGATTTTGCATGAAATTAATGACAAATTGGATGTTGCATTTCCCATGACATGGACTAGAACTTTGATGCACTTTATTGCTTGATTTCAGGACAAAGGAAGCAAGGAAGAACCACGTTAGCAGCCATGTTAGTCTCACTAACGTGACTTCTAACATAGGAATGGGAGCTAGCTTGCAAAGTTAATGAGAAAAGTAATCGCCAATAACGTCCTCAAAGCCATCATAGCCCACGTTAAGAGTCACGTTAACTAAGTTAACGTGAACTCTAACGTGGAGGAAAGAAAATGGAGCCAACATTAGTAACACTTACCTTTGTCACTAACGTTGGGCCAAGCTCATAAGTGGCCACGTTAGTTGCCACGTTAACTTAGTTAACGTGGCTTCTAACGTTAAGAAGCAAAAGAGAAGCCAACGTTAGTGACATTTAACTTTGTCACTAACGTTGGCCAAGCCTCCACAAGCCACGTTAACTTCCACGTTAACTTAGTTAACGTGGAAGCCAACGTGGAGAAAGTATATGATCGCCAACGTTAGTGACACCTAACTTTGTCACTAACGTTGGAATGAACCACACAAGCCACAATGAGCCACGTTAACTCCCACGTTAACTTAGTTAACGTGGAAGCTAACGTGAAGAAGAGAGATGATGAGCCAATGTTAGTGACATTCACCTTTGTCACTAACGTTGGAGATGGCTAGCATTGCTACGTTAGAGGCCAGGTTAACCTAGTTAACGTGGACTCTAACGTGGGAGATAGGGGCACATTGGAACGTTAGTGACAAAGGTAAGTGGACTCTAACGTAAGAAAGGGGGAGGCTTCTCAACGTTATTGGGAAAGGTAAGTCCCAATAACGTGTGCGAAGGACCAAGAGGCAACGTTAGTGGCAACGTTTTTGCCACTAACGTTGAGGTTAACGTGGCTCTAACTTGGGTCAGGAACGTTAGTGAAAAAGGTGATTGTCACTAACGTTCTCGAACCCACAATTTCACTTAACGTTAACACCACTAACATCCTGAGCTAAAGTCCCTGCCCACTTCACACTTTCTCTCTCCAAGTAAAGCTAAGCCCAATGAAGAAGATAACTGCTTCAAACTCAAGATCCAAAGGCCCATACCAAAGACTTGAGGAGCCAACTAGAAGATCAGAAGAGTAGTATATATAGGAGTAGCTTTGAATTGATTAGGAGATTGGAAATTGGGGGAAAACTACTCTCTGTATTTTGCCATTCTCTGCACTTCTAGTTTCGTTTTCATGATGTATTCTCCATCTTTTCTTTTATTTTCCAGAGCTATGAACAACTAAACCCCTTTCATTGGGTTAGGGAGCTCTGTTGTAATTTGATGGATCAATACTAGTTTTCATTATTCTTCTTCTATCTGTTTTCTTGATTTTACTTGAAAGCTTTCGATCATCATCCAATTGGATAGTTATCTTGGAAAAGAAGCTATTCAAACTTGGATCTCTTCTGAACCTTGAAAGAGGAAGGAAAAGATCATGCTAGAAATGCTTTCTCATGCTGGACCAAATTGGGTTTGGATGGATATGTGACTATAATCCTCTCAATACTTGATTTGGGAAATGCATGTGGTATAATCAGTGACCATACTTCATCTCTTCTCATGAGCAATTGACCAAGGAATTGGCTATTGATCAAGATTTAAGAGATTGAATTACAAGGAATTGTAACTCAATCACTTAAGATTGCCAAGGAGATCAATGAATGCATTGATTGAGGAAGAGATGAAAATGAAATTGATCCGGAGAATGCAACATCTCCAGAGCCCAATGAACTCCCCATTTCTAATCTTACCCATTCTCTTTAGTTTCTGTCATTTACTTTTATGATCAGTTACCCCATTCCCATTTACAATTCTGCAATTTACTTTCCGTCATTTACTTTCAGCTCTTTATTTCTAGCATTTACTTTTTCAGTTATTTATTTTCCCGCCATTTTATTTTTTGCAATTCTCAACTCAAATTCTGATTCGCTCAACTAGAACATTCCTCTAATTAAAGTTGCTTGATCAATCAATCTCTGTGGGATTCGACCTTACTCTATTGTGAGTTTTACTTGACGACGAAATTCGGTACACTTGCCGAAGGAAATTTGTTACGAGATAAGTTTTTCGTGCATCAAGTTTATGGTGCCGTTGCCGGGGATTGATTGTGCATCAACAATGATTAAAGTGGAAGATAACTAGATTGAGCATTTTTGTTTTGTTTGATTTAATTTTCTGTTTGAGTAATTTACTTTCAGTTCTGGTTAATTTCTTCTCTTCCCTCTACTTTTTCAATTTTCTTTGTTATTTACAATTCAGTTCACTAACCTACTAACTGTTTGATATATTGCATCACTCACACTAACAGTAACTCTAACAGGATACATTCTGCATTTATTTTCCTTGCTTGTGCTTTGTTGGTTGTATGACAGGGAGAAGAAGCGGGGCTTCAACTTCCTTTGATTCTGAACCTGAGAGAACCTTCTTTAGATTAAGGAGGGAAGCAAGAGGAAAAAGAGTGGTTGGTGCTGAGGAAGAGGAGGAATACTTTGAACCAAACATGGAAGACCATCGTGAGGAAGAGGCTCACAACCATGGCGGAGGAGGTCGAGCAAATCATGCTGGGGAGGATAGAAGAGTTTTAGGCTCTTACATCAATCTAAACCCAGGAAACTGTGGAAGTAGCATTCAAAAGCCAACCATCCATGCCAATAATTTTGAACTAAAACCACAGCTTATCACCCTTGTTCAGAACAACTGTTCATTCGGAGGGAGTGATGCACGGAAAACTTGTCTCATAACAAATTTCCTTCGACAAGTGTACCGAATTTGTTGTCAAGTAAAAACTCACAATAGAGTGAGGTCGAATCCCACATGGATTGATTGATCAAGCAACTTTATTTAGAGGAATGTTCTAGTTGAGCGAATTAGAATTTGAGTTGAGAATTTGCAGAAAATTAAATGGCGGAAAAGTAAATAACAGAAAAGTAAATGCTAGAAATAAGAGCTTAATGTAGATGACGGAAATTAAATTGCAGAATCTTAAATGGGAATGGGGAAATTGCTCATAAAAGTAAATGACAGAAATTAAAGAGAATGGGTAAGATCAGAAATGGGGGGTTCATTGGGCTTAGGAGATGTTGCATTCTCCGGATCAATTTCATTTTCATCTCTTCCTCAATCAATGCACTCATTGATCTCCTTGGCAATCTTAAGTGATCAAATTACAATTTCTTGTAATTCAATCTCTCAAATCTTGATGAATAGCCAATTTCTTGGTCAATTGCTCATGAGAAGAGATGAAGTATGGTCACTGATTATACCACATGCACGTGTGAAGTGGGCAGAGACTTTAGCTCAGGACGTTAGTGGTGTTAACGTTCAGTGAAAATATGGGTTCGAGAACGTTAGTGAAAATCACCTTTTTCACTAACGTTCCTCACCCAAGTAAGAGCCACGTTAACTTCAACTTTAGTGGCACAAACGTTGCCACTAACGTTGCCTCTATGCCCTTCGCACACGTTACTGGGACTTAGTTAACGTGGCTCTTTTAACGTAGGCTTGCCAACCTTCGAGAATGTTAGTGACACTAACTATTGTCACTAACGTTCCAATGAGCCCCTATTTCTCACGTTAGAGTCCACGTTAACTAGGTTAACGTGGCTTCTAACGTGGCCATGCTAGCCATCTCCAACGTTAGTGACAAAGCTGAGGGTCACTAACGTTGGCTCATCATTCCCTTATCCACGTTAGCTTCCACGTTAACTAAGTTAACGTGGGAGTTAACGTGGCTCATAGTGGCTTGTGTGGGCTAATTCCAACGTTAGTGACAATGTTGGGTGTTACTAACGTTGGCGATCACCTCCCTTCTTCACGTTAACTTCCACGTTAACTAAGTTAACATGGGAGTTAACGTGGCTTATTGGGGCTTGTGTGGGTTCCTTCCAACATTAGTGACAATGTTTGGTGTCACTAACGTTGTCGACCACTTTGTCTCCTCACGTTACCTTCCACGTTATCTAGGTTAACGTGGAAGTTAACGTGGCTTATTGTGACTTGGCCAACATTAGTAACAAAGTTGAATGTCACTAACGTTGGCTTCCCCTTTACTTCTTAACGTTAGAGGCCACGTTAACTAAGTTAACGTGGCAACTAACGTGGCCACTTATGAGCTTGGTCCAACGTTAGTGATAATGTTAAGTGTCACTAACGTTGGTTCCATTTCCTTTCTTCCACGTTAGAGTTCATGTTAACTTAGTTAACGTAACTCTTAATGTGGGCAATGATGGCTTCGAGAGCATTATTGGGAATTACTTTTCTCATTAACTTTGCAAGTTACTCCCATTCCACGTTAGTGTAACTAATGTAGCCACTAATGTGGTTCTTCTTTGCTTCCTTTGTCCTGAAATCAAGCAATAAAGTGCATCAAAGTTCTAGTCCAAGTCATGGGAAATGCAACATCCAATTTGTCATTAAATTCATGCAAGTACTGGAACAAGAGAATGATGAATGGAATGCCAAGAGAAATGAGTCATTCTTGTGGAAGTCATGTCCCTGGTTTTATGGTGGTTTCATGCATAGCAACTTAGGTTCATTCCTGGCTTTCAGACCTTTATCATGTCCTAGAATACTCACTGTGATTGCATCCCATGAGACTTTTATTCATTGATCCTTTTGTTGTTATTTCAGGGCTTATTTTTGTTCTTAAGCTAAGTGCTCTGTAAGGGGGCAACTCTTTAAAATAAGCTTTCAGCCAACACTCCCGAACCAGTTGGTTCAAGTTGCTAGGTGTTGAGGCACCCCTAAGGACTTACTTGCTCAAGTCTCTTCCCCATACATACACACCACATGCATATAGTTTATTTATTTTCTTTTCTTGAGACCTTGGTGTCCAGCACCTCTTTGGGTTACTAAATGCTCTGTATTGAGGGTTACTCTTGATAGTGGACTTTCAGCTGATAATCCCGAGTTAGTTAACCCAAGTTACCAAGTGATAAGGCACCCCTAAGAGCTTATTCATCCAAGTAGATCCCTCACACAGGAGCACCACAGACACATGCCTCAAGATTAAAACCATTGGTGCCTAGCCTTATTGCTTACTCTTTTTCTTTTATTCCTCAACGTTGATTGTTCTTTCCCTTTTTCTTATTAGGATCTTCTTATTTAGCTAGTCTCATGGGGTGTGTCTCAAGTATAGTATTCATGACAGATAGTTGTCCTCCCACCTTGTGGTTGAACCAACTTAGCTAACTTATGACTATACCATAAACTCATGAACTTATTCCATAGTTTGAACTCCTCTCTGGTCTTTAAAAACACTCATTCTCTTTTCATTTGGTTTAAAGAGACAAACATACAAACAAAGTAAGGGTGTAGTGACATAAAGACCAGCAAGCATAGACCTCTTCAACACAAAACTTAAGAGACAGAACTGAAAAAGGTTCCAACTACGAGTAACTATTAATCAAAAGTGCATTCGGACATCCAATTTTCAACAATTCTGAGTATAATGGAATTAAGTAACAATGCAACCTTCGGGTGATGATTTCTAGTTGCCCTCTTTCTTTGTCATCATCCTAGTCCTTGCTACTTCACTTCCTTGGGTGAAGGTGCACCATTTCCTCATAAGATTCCTGCAAAGTTATTGGAAGTTGCTTGTTCCCAAAGCACTTGAGACATAGTTAGCTTGCATGTATGCTTGTGGCTTTTGAACTTAATTTGGTGTGTGAACACCAAACTTAGTTCCTTGCCCAGTACAAAACATTGCATATATGCAGAGAACCTCATATCTTGTTGTTAACAAAACAATTATTACTAAAGTCTAACTACATCTAAGTGGTTTCCCTTGATTGGTTGGAGCTAGCAATGTGTTTTGGGAGTGGGGTGTAATTCTAACTAATGTCTTTGGTGGAACACCAAACTTAGAATCACACTTTCACTCTTGAATTGTTTTGGTGTGGAGCACCAAACTTAGCTCCTCGCAATACAGGGGAAACAACTTGTGATCCTTATTGAAATAAAGATGAAAAGGAAACTACCTGAGGTTGGGTTGCCTCCCAACAGAGCGCTCTTTTATCGTCGCTAGCTCAACGGTTCCTCCTTTACTTGAGATGGTAATTTACTCTGGGGTTTTCCCCCATATTGCCCAGATAATGCTTGAATCTTTGTCCGTTCACTGTAAAAGTCCTCTCTGAACCTTCATCCATGATTTTGATGTGTCCATATGGTGAAACTTTTGTGACAAAAAAAGGTCCGGACCACCTTGATTTGAGTTTTCCTGGGAATAGTCTCAATTTGGAATTGTAAAGGAGTACTCGCTGCCCCTTTTCGAAACTCAGGTTGCAATAGCTTCTACCCACTTGGAAACATAATCCACTACTACCAAGATGTACTTGTTTGCATATGAGGTTGGGAATGGTCCCATGAAATCGATTCCCCACACATCAAATAATTCCAGTTTCAAGATGAAATTTTGTGGCAAGTTTCCAGATCTTTGGCATTCATTGCAGCTCTTTACTAGTTTTTTGGCATCCTTGAAAAGGGTGGGCCAAAAGAATCCGCTTTGTAACACCTTAGCTGCAGTTCTATCCCCTCCAAAGTGGCCTCCATAACATGAGCCGTGGCAATTCCATAGGACCTCTCGTCCTTTTTCTTCCGAAACACATCTTCTAAGGATTCTATCTAAACACTTCTTGAATAGATATGGCTCATCCCAGACAAAGTACTTTGCATCATTCATGAGCTTCCTTTTTTGATGTTTATTGATCTCTGGAGGCAATGCCCCAGTTGCCTTGAAGTTGGCAATGTCTGCGAACCATGGTGCTTTGTGAACTATCATCAACTGCTCATCAGGGAAGAACTCATTCACACTTGTATCAGGTGTTCCACCTTTATCATGAAGAATCCTGGATAGGTGATCTGCTACCTTGTTCTCCACTCCATTCTTGTCTCTGATTTCAATATTGAATTTCTGCAGCAATAAGATCCATCTTATTAGTCTTGGTTTTGATTCTTGCTTGGCAAACAAATATTTAAGTGCTGTGTGATCTGTAAAAACAATCACTTTGGCACCAATGAGGTATGATCTAAACTTGTCAAATGTAAAAACTATTGCTAGTAACTCCTTTTCAGTAGTGGTATAATTTCTTTGAGTATCATTAAGGAATTTGCTAGAATATTATATCACATGGACTAAGTTGTCTTTCCTCTGTCCTAACACTGCCCCAACTGCAAAATTAGATGCATCACACATCAATTCAAACGGTAAATTCCAATCCGGTGGGGAAATGATAGGAGCAGAGGACAACCTCATTTTCGAATTTTCAAAGGGTAACATGCATGTTTCATCAAAGATAAATGGTGTATCAGATACAAGGAGATTGATTAAGGGCTTGGCTATCTTTGAAAAATCTTTAATAAACCTTCTGTAAAAACCAGCATGCCCCAAAAAGCTCCTAATTGCCCTGACATCACTGGGTGGAGGCAGTTTTTCAATAAGTTCTACTTTAGCTCTGTCAACCTCAATGCCTTGGTTAGAAACTTTGTGACCAAGGACTATTCCTCCTGTCACCATAAAGTGACATTTCTCCCAGTTCAAGACCAAATTGGTCTCTTAGCATCTTTTCAATACCAAGGCGAGGTGATGTAGGAAACTAGGGAAGGAATCTCCGAATACCGAGAAATCATCCATAAAAACTTCAATGAATTTTTCTATCATATCTGAAAAGATAGAAAGCATGCAGCGTTGGAAAGTCGCAGGTGCATTACATAGCCCAAATGGCATGTGCCTGTAGGCAAACACTCCATATGGGCAAGTGAATGAGGTTTTCTCTTGATCTCTGGGATCAACCACTATTTGGTTATATCCTGAATAACCGTCGAAAAAACAATAATATGCGTGCCCTGCAAGTCTTTCCAACATCTAATCCATGAATGGAAGGGGGAACTGATCTTTTCGTGTAACCTCGTTGAGCTTCCTATAGTCTATGCACATCCGCCATCCTGTGACTGTCCTTGTAAGAATTAGTTCGTTCTTCTCATTGGGAACCATGGTAATTCCTCCCTTTTTTGGGACGACATGCACGGGGCTAACCCAGGGGCTGTCTGAGATTGGGTAAATTACCCCCTTGCCATAACTTCATAACTTCCTTCTGTACCACTTCCTTCATAATTGGGTTCAGCCTTCTTTGGGATTGAATGGATGGTTTGGCATCATCTTCCAGCAGTATCTTGTGCATGCATATGGCCGAACTTATCCCCTTCAGGTCAGCAAGTGTCCAACCAATGACATCCTTGTGCTGTCGCAGTACTTTGATCAGTTCATCCTCTTGATCTTTGCTGAGGCATGAGCTTATGATCACTGGGTAATTTTCATTTTCTTGTAAGTATGCATATTTGAGAGTGGGTGGCAGTGCTTTGAGTTCAAGTTTAGGTGCTTCTGACTTTTCGTTCTCTTCCTTTGGTGCACCTGGTATGCCAATTTCTGTTGTTGCAACCTCTTCACTTGATGTGCACTCTTCTTCTATTATTCTTTCGGGTTCTTCAGACTCTTCTTCTTCAAAACTCTCCTGCACCTCCTCTTCAAGTGAGTCCAACCTCATACATTCCCCCATTTGTTCTTGTGGGTAACTCATGGCCTTGAACACATTGATTATCATCTTTTCATTGTGTAATCTCAGGGTGAGATCACCTTTTTGGACATCAATGACAGCTCCAGCAGTGGCCAAGAACGGCCTTCCCAAGATAATAGAGGTCTTGGCTTCCTCCTGCATGTCCAGCACTACGAAGTCTGCCGGGAATATGAAGTTTCCCACTTTCACCAGCAAATCCTCTACTACGCCATGAGGGAACTTGAACGATCTGTCTGCCAACTGTAAGGCCATCTTTGTTGGTTTATCCTCCTCTATCTTCATCTTTCTCATCATAGCTACTGACATTAAGTTGATGCTGGCTCCTAAGTCACAAAGAGCTTTCTCCACTGTGATTTCCCCTATAATGCAAGGGATCTGAAAACTCCCAGGATCCTTCAATTTCTGGGGCAATTTGTGCTGAATGATGGCACTACATTCTTCGGTTAGTATCACAGTCTCGTTGTTCTTCCAGCTTCTCTTCTTAGTCATAAGCTCCTTCAAGAACTTGGCGTAGAGTGGCATTTGTTCTATTGCTTCAGCAAAGGGTATGTTGATTTGCAGTTTCTTAAAGATTTCCAAAAATCTCGAAAACTGATTGTCATCTCCCTTCTTCTTTAATTGCTGAGGGTATGGGACTCTTAGGATGTCTGGCTTCAGCACTCCTTCTCCTTTTTGTGAACTCAAAGTCGAAACTTGAGCTTCGTCCTGCTCTTCTTCCTCTTTATTTGAGTCCTCTTCTTGTGGTTTCTGGGGGGTTTCCTTCAGTTCCTTCCCACTCCGAAGGGTGATAGCCTGACACTCCTCCCTTTTGGTTGAGTTAGTATTACTGCGAAGGTTATGGCTAGGAATTTGCTTGAATAAGTAGCCAATTTGTGTCTCAAGTTTCTTGATGGCAGCATCCTGATACTGCATATTGGAGATCACTTCTTCTCTGAACGCTTTACTGTCTTGAATCTCTTTGCCTATGCTTTCAAGTAGATTCTCAATCCTTGAGAGTCTGTCATCAAATGATTGTAGATCGTGATTAGGCGTGGAAGGATGAGGTAAGTTATTTTGGTTTTGATGTGGATGTGGAGAGGTGTTGTTATTGGGGTGTTGATATGGTCTAGATGTGAAGTGTTGGTGGCTTGCATTGTTGGGATTTGGGCATCTTTGATCAAGGCTTTGGTCTTGTTGATTTCTCCACCCAAAGTTTGGGTGATTTCTCCATCCAGGGTTGTAGGTCTTGGAATATGGATCATGGTTTTGCCTAGGTGAATTCCCAATGTAGTTGGCTTGCTCCTGACTTCCCTCAGCTTCTTCATTCACTCCTTCTTGGGTTGTTGATGAAGTGGAGATTGCTGCTACTTGGTTCCTCTCCATCTTCTTGGTGAGGTCAGCCAGTTGCTCGGTAATGAGCTTGTTTTGGGCCAGCAGAGCATCTACATTGTTTAGCTCCATTACTCCTCTTGTGTTCCCTCTTTCGGAAGCATAGAAGTAGTCATTCTCTGCTACAGTTTCAATGAAATCAGGATGAACACCATTAGACTTCACTGTGTCACATATTCTCAGGAAGGTGGTTAGATGTTGATTGGGGTCTTCTTGGACACTTCCTCCGAATAAACAGTTGTTCTGAACAAGGGTGATGAGCTGTGGTTTTAGTTCAAAATTGTTGGCATAGATGGTTGGCTTTTGAATGCTACTTCCACAGTTTCCTAGGTTTGGATTGATGTAATAGCCTAAAACTCTTCTATCCTCCCCAGCATGATTTGCTCGTCCTCTTCCGCCATGGTTATGAGCTTCTTCTTCACGATGGTTTTCCATGTTTTCTTCCATGTTTGGTTCAAAGTATTCCTCAAAGTGTTCCTCCTCTTCTTCAGTACCAACTACACGTTTTTCTCTTGCCTCCCTCCTTAGTCTAAGGAAGGTTCTCTCAGGTTCAGAATCAAAGGAAGTTGAAGCCCCGCTTCTTCTCCCTGTCATACAACCAACAAGTACAAGCAAAGAGAATAGGTGCAGAAAGTATATCTGTCAGAATTACTGTTAGTGTGAGTGATGCAATATATCAAATAGTTAGTGGGTTAGGGAAATGAATGGTACATAACAAAGAAAAAGTAGGCGAAGGAAAAAAAATTAACTAAAGCAGAAAGTAAATGACTCAAACAGAAAATTAAATCAAACAAAAATAAAATGCACAATCTAGTTATCCTCCAATTTAATCATTGTTGATGCACAATCAATCCCCGGCAACGGCGCCATAAACTTGATGCACGGAAAATTTATCTCATAACAAATTTCCTTCGGCAAGTGTACCGAATTTGTCGTCAAGTAAAAACTCACAATAGAGTGAGGTCGAATCCCACAGGGATTGATTGATCAAGCAACTTTAATTAGAGGAATGTTCTAGTTGAGCAAATCAGAATTTGAGTTGAGAATTTGCAGAAAATTAAATGGCGCGAAAGTAAATAATAGAAAAGTAAATGCTAGAAATAAGAGTTGAATGTAGATGACGGAAATTAAATTGCAGAATCTTAAATGAGAATGGAGAAATTGCTTATAAAAGTAAATGACAGAAATTAAAGAGAATGGGTAAGATCAGAAATGGGGGGTTCATTGGGCTCAGGAGATGTTGCATTCTCCGGATCAATTTCATTTTCATCTCTTCCTCAATCAATGCACTCATTGATCTCCTTGGCAATCTTAAGTGATCAAATTACAATTTCTTGTAATTCAATCTCTCAAATCTTGATGAATAACCAATTTCTTGGTCAATTTCTCATGAGAAGAGATGAAGTATGGTCACTGATTATACCACATGCACTTTCCAAATCAAGTGTTGAGAGGATTATAGTCACATATCCATCCAAACCCAATTTGGTCCAGCATGAGAAAGCATTTCTAGCATGATCTCTTCATTCCTCTTTCAAGGTTCAGAAGAGATCCAAGTTTGAATAGCTTCTTTTCCAAGATAACTACTCAATTGGATGAAGATCGAAAGCTTTCAAGTAAAATCAAGAGAAAAGATAGAAGAAGAATAATGAAAACTAGTATTGATCCATCAAATTACAACAGAGCTCCCTAACCCAATGAAAGGGGTTTAGTTGTTCATAGCTCTGGAAAATGAAAACAAAGATGGAGAATACATAATGAAAACTAGAATTGCAGAGGAAGTAAATACAGAGAGTAGTTCTATGCCCAGAGGCTCCTTATAATTTCCAACTCCTAATTTAATTCAAAGCTACTCCTATATATACTACTCTTCTGTTCTTCTAGTTGGCTCTTCAAGTCTTGGGTATAGGCCTTTGGATCTTGAGTTTGAAGCAGTTCTCTTCTTCATTGGGCTTGGCTTTACTTGCAGAGAGAAAGTGTGAAGTGGGCAGAGACTTTAGCTCAGGACGTTAGTGGTGTTAACGTTCAGTGAAAATATGGGTTCGAGAACGTTAGTAAAAATCACCTTTTTCACTAACGTTCCTCACCCAAGTAAGAGCCACGTTAACTTCAACGTTAGTGGCACAAACATTGCCACTAACGTTGCCTCTATGCCCTTCGCACACGTTACTGGGACATACCTTTCCTAGTAACATTGAGAAGTCTCCCCCTTCCTTACGTTAGAGTCCACGTTAACTTAGTTAACGTGGCTCTTTTAATGTAGGCTTACCAACCTTCGAGAACGTTAGTGACACTTACCATTGTCACTAACATTCCAATATGCCCCTATTTCTCACGTTAAAGTCCACGTTAACTAGGTTAACGTGGCTTCTAACGTGGCAATGCTAGCCATCTACAACGTTAGTGACAAAGTTGAGCATCACTAACGTTGGCTCATCATTCCCTTATCCACGTTAGCTTCCATGTTAACTAAGTTAACGTGGCTCATAATGGCTTGTGTGGGCTAATTCCAACGTTAGTGACAATGTTGGGTGTCACTAACGTTGGCGATCACCTCCCTTCTTCACGTTAACTTCCACATTAACTAAGTTAACGTGGGAGTTAACGTGGCTTATTGGGGCTTGTGTGGGTTCCTTCCAACATTAGTGACAATGTTTGGTGTCACTAACGTTGTCGACCACTTTCTCCTCACGTTAGCTTCCACGTTAACCTAGTTAACGTGGAAGCTAACGTGGGTTATTGTAATTTGTCATTAAATTCATGCAAAATCCTCATGAAATCATGTAAAGTGCACAATGTATGCTTGAATCAAGATGTAAGTGAATATCTACCCAAAACTAGCTTATTTCCTAAGGAAATGCATGAAACTACCCTAAAAACAGTAAAGAAAAGGTCAGTGAAACTGGCGAAAATGCCCTGGCATCAGGGAGTGTCCAAGAAGACCCCAATCAACATCTAACCACCTTCCTGAGAATATGTGACACAGTAAAGTCTAATGGTGTTCATCCTGACGCCTATAGGCTGCTCTTATTCCCATTCTCACTCAAGGATAAGGCAGCCAAGTGGCTAGAGTCTTTCCCGAAGGAAAGTTTGACAACTTGGAAAGATGTGGTGAACAAATTCTTAGCACGATTCTACCCCCTCAACGAATCAATAGGCTGAGAGCTAAGGTCCAAACTTTCAGGCAACAAGATGGTGAGACTCTTTATGAAGCATGGGAGAGGTTTAAGGACTTGACAAGGAGGTGTCTACCTGACATGTTCAAGGAATGGGTGCAGCTACACATTTTCTATGAAGGCCTGTCATATGAATCAAAGAAGGCTGTAGACCATTCATCAGGAGGATCTTTGAACAAGAAGAAGACTATTGAGGAAGCCATAGATGTCATTGAAACAGTAGCAGAGAATGACTATTTCTATGCTTCTGAAAGAGGCAACACTAGAGGAGTAATGGAGCTAAACAATGTAGATGCTCTGCTGGCCCAAAACAAGCTCATTACCCAGCAGCTAGCTGACCTCACCAAGAAGATAGAGAGGAACCAAGTAGTAGCAATCACCACTTCATCAACAACCCAAGAAGGAGTGAATGAAGAAGCAGAGTGTAGTCAGGAGCAAGCCAACTAAATTGGGAATTCACCTAGGCAAAACCATGATCCATACTCTACGACCTATAACCCTGGATAGAGGAATCACCCAAACTTTGGGTGGGGAAATCAACAAGACCAAGGCATATATCAAAGACGTTCAAATCCCAACAACAATGCAGCCCACCAACATTTCACATCTAGACCATATCAGCATCCACATAACCAACCCTCTCAACACCTTTACCAAGGCCAAAATAACCCTCCTCATCCTTCCACCTCTAATCCCAATCTACCATCATTTGATGACAGACTCTCAAGGATTGAGAATCTACTTGAAGGCATAGGCAAAGAGATTCAAGACAACAAGGCATTCATGGAGGAAGTGCGAGCCAATTTCAAGAACCAGGGAGACACAATCAAGAGGTTGGAATCCCAAGTGGGGTATCTCTCTGAGCAGATTCCCAAACCTACAGATGGATTCCCAAGTGACACAGAGAAGAATCTGAGAGTTGAAACAAAGAAAGTAAGATGGTAAGATTTTAAGATGGTCACTATAAGTGATAAGGAGACTGAGGACAAGCCAAACAAGTCAGCAGAACAACCTGGAGACACCTCAACAGAGAAGGAGGAAAAAGATCACCAAGAACCAGAAATCTCACAACAGGAGCTGCTGAAACTTTATGCACCCTTTCCCCAACTACTCAAGGGTGCTGTTGAGAAGAGAATATACTCAAGATTTCTTGACTTGTTTGCATCTCTGCATGTCAACATACCATTCATCAAGACCATCCAACAAATGCCTGCATACATCAAATACATGAAGGAACTGCTCCCTAGGAAAAGCTCACTCAAAGGAGGCCAAACTATAGTAATGAACAAGGAGTGCAGCGCCCTCATTCAACCAGAGTTGCCTACAAGAAGAAAGGACCCAAGGAGTTTTCACATCCCCTGTGCCACGGATATGCATATAAGGACGCACAGTTAGTTAGTTAGTTGGTGTTCAGGAATAAACAACCTAATCTTTTTTCTTTACTATACTAGCCGTAAAGTTTAATTTTTATGATATTGAATTTTCTTATTTTATTTTTATAGGGAAAAGGAGAGGAGCATTGAAGGAAGACGAGTGCCCACAGATTCGGGAGAAAATTGAACAAAGAGGGTGGCAAAGGCTCACTAATCCAGAGGGGAAGATCAATGCAAACCTCATCAAAGAGTTCTACGCAAATGTGGTTAGAGAAGACAAAACCAGGGCCCCAACCTTCAAAAGTTATGTAAGAGGAAAGGAGGTAGGCTTCAACCCAAATGCTATAACAAGAACTCTTCACTTGAAATCACCATATTTTGATGAGACCAGTTATCATGCAAGGATAAGTTAGAGCCCTGACAATGATGAGCTCACAGAAATCGTGACTGACATCTGTGTTATAGCAGCTGATTGGGAGAGGTATGCAGATGGAAGACCCTGGTTCATCAAGAGGGGAGACCTTAGCCCGGAAGCCAAAGGGTGGTTTGAACTCGTAAGGAGGTCCATCCTCCCAGCTGCAAATAATTTAGAGGTCAATATTAATCGAGCGACTATGGTACATTGCCTAGTACAGGGTGGAGAAATCAATGTGCGTGAACTCATAGCTGAGGGATTTAAGAGTCAGCTGAGAAGGCTGATTCGGGTGCCAGGCTTTGGTACCCCAGCACTATTCTCAGACTATGTACAAAGGCTAAGGTGGTCTTCGAGGATAGCAATCTAGACTGGGTGAATTTTGGGAGGCTAGTTACAATCCAGCGTCTTGTCTATACTACACCTGCTTAGCAACAAAGAAGGCCACAAATAGGGAAGCTAAAAGCGAAAGAAGGAGCTCACCAAGAGGAGCCTCATCAAGAAGAATATCAACAAGAAGAGCATCATGACCCAGCCAACTTGAACATGAATTACCTTCTAAGGGCCATTGAAGATCTGGGGATGAGACATATGGAAGGACAAGAGCAAATACTAAACCTTCAGTCCAACTGGATGAGCCAACAAGAAGATTGGCAGAAACAATAAATGGAGCAGCAACAGGAACAATACTCCCAGCTCACTCAAGCCATCCACCAAGTTACTGAGAGGCAAGAACATCAAGATAAGCATTTCCAGGAACTCAATCAGTGGCAAATAGCTCAGATGAAAGCATTCAATGAGTTCACTATACTTAACGAAGGACGGCAACTACATAGGGAGGAGTTCAACGTAAACACTCAAGCCAAGTTGAACTACATGTCTAGTAATATGCATCATCTACACTATGCCATCCCTACATATGATGAGGTCCAAAAAGATTTTGTAGAACAAGAAGAGAGGAAGGTGAAACAGCAGAAGGAAACACTCAAGAAGAAGATGGAATATGGTGGTTTCTGGAAGAAGCTGATTGGAAAAAGCAAAGGGAGTGGGAGTATGAGTAATCAAGAGGGACACAAGGAGGACAAGCAAGGAGGAGAGCATGGGCAACCACATGAGTAAAAGGTGGTGGAGTTCCTTCTTTGGTTCATCCCTTTCTATGTTTTAAATAAGGAAGATCTTGTATGAAATAGAACATGCTTCCATGATAGTTTGAACCTTTTAAATGCTGTCTTTTAAGTTCTTGGTTGAATAAGTCTATGATTGCTAGCCTTTATGTCACTACATCCTTACTTTTCTCACTTGTATGCTTGTCCCTTTGAATCAAATAAAAAGAGAATGAGTGTTTTGCAAAAAACCAGAGTGGAATTCATACTATGGAGTAAGTTCCTTAGTTTGTAGTGCGGTCATAAGTTAGCTAAGTTGGTTCAACCACAAGGTGGGAAGACAACTATCTGTCATGAATACTATGCTTTGAACACACCCCATGAGACTAACTAAATAACAAGATCCTAATAAGAAAAAGGGGAAAAGAAAAATGAAAGTGGAAAAAAAATGAATAAAAGAAAAAGAGTAAGCAATAAGGCTAGGCACCAATGGTTTTAATTAACATAAGAAAGGGGGAGGCTTCTCAACGGTATTGGGAAAGGTAAGTCCCAATAACGTGTGCGAAGGACCAAGAGGCAACGTTAGTGGCAACGTTTGTGCCACTAACGTTGAGGTTAACATGGCTCTAACTTGGGTCAGGAACATTAGTGAAAAAGGTGATTGTCACTAACTGTTCATACCCGGGGTCGAGCTGTCCGAACCGGGATGTTCAGTAGCGAAGCAACCGACCTGTTCAGGTCAAGCAGACCGACTTC
Organism: Arachis ipaensis; assembly: GCF_000816755.2. NCBI lineage: Eukaryota > Viridiplantae > Streptophyta > Magnoliopsida > Fabales > Fabaceae > Arachis > Arachis ipaensis. The sequence goes on along the minus strand of NC_029794.2, from coordinate 78,974,969 downwards.
TTTACGAAGAAGTCGGTCAAATCGACAACAAAGCCCAATAAAAGGGCCCAAATAGAGGAACACGACCCAGAATCCAAAGGCAATCCCAGCCTATAGTGATAAATCCCACCCTTGAAGATAAGCTGACTTCACCCAAGATAAGATAAGATAAGATAACTAACTTACCTTACCAGAAAGGTCAGCCCACGCTACTATAAATACACTGGAGCACCCAGGTATAACTCATACTCTGATTCTACATAAAAACCTGCTTAATACCCGTGCTAATTTAAGCATCGGAGTCTCTTGCAGGTACCCCCCACCCTCCGGTGGCCAAGGATCAGCAGTGCAGCAAGTCCAACGAGTCGGACCCAACAGCTCCGGCCGTCATCAGCCCGCCGGGCACGTCATCTCCGACCAGTACAGAAGATCTCATCCGAGATCGACCTCCAGTTTCAGGTAACCCTCGGAACATTGGTGCCGTTGCCGGGGAACCTGGAAGTCATCCCAAAACCATGGTGGACGGCGATGACAACGACCACGATTCAGATCTGGAGAACAGAACGCCACACAAGAATGCGGACACTACACTAAAGGATACCCCGGAATCCAACGGAGACAAAAACTCACCAAATTCGGGAGCTATGGAAGCACTCCAAGATCGTTTGAAGCAGCTAGAGAAAGAAACCCCAGCAACAACGAGAGATCGGAAAAGATCTACAAAGAGAAGTACGGCGACGTCAAGAACTAGAAGAAAAACTACAGCAATTAGAAGCCGACCTCAAAACAAAAGCTCCTCGGACCACTCCTGAAGAAAAACCACGCAAAGAACAGGACCCATTCACCAGGGAAATCATGAAGACCAAAATTCCAAAGGACTTCAAGCTTCCGGATATGGTTTTGTACGATGGGACTACAGATCCCAACCATCATCTTAGCAATTTCAGAAGCAGGATGTACCTTACCGATGCCTCGGATGCCGTTCGTTGCAAAGCCTTTCCAACAACTCTCACAAAAACGGCAATCAGATGGTTCGATAACTTACTTCCGAGGTCCATCTCAAACTTCGACGATCTGGCCAAAAAGTTCTTGGCCAGATTCTCCATCCAGAAGGATAAGGCCAAGCACGCACCCAGCTTACTAGGGATCAAGCAAGGATATCGGGAAAGCCTCCGCAACTACATGGAAAGATTCAACAAAACATGCATGGACATACAAAGTTTACCAACAGAGGCCGCCATCATGGAGCTTATCAACGGCTTACGAGAAGGACCTTTCAGCCAGTCCATATCAAAAAAGTATCCCACCTCCTTAGACGAAGTACAGGAGCGAGCAGAAAAATACATCAACATGGAAGAGAATGCTCGGTTGGGAGAAACCTCAAAATCTGGAGCCTCCTACCGAGACAGAGACAAGGACTCCAAAAGGAAAGAAGATCGACAGGGTGAGAAAATCAAAAAGTACCACAACTACACCCCTCTCAAAGTATCCCTGGTCGACATATACAAAAAAGTTTGCCATACTGAGAAAATCCTCCCAGCGCGACCACTCAAAGGCAAAAGGGGAGGAGGAAATCGGAAGGAGTATTGTGACTACCATCGAATTCGGGGACACTCTACCAACAAATGTTTCGATCTGAAAAACATCCTAGAAAAATTAGTAAGAGAAGGAAAATTAGATCGATTTCTGGCCACCCAGGATGATGACCAAAGAAAAAGATGGAGAGACGAAGATGATGGACGAACTGAACGGTCACCTCGGACACCAGAAAGACACGTCCACATGATACATGGCGGATTTGCAGGAGGCAGGATCTCCAAATCATCCCGAAAGAGATACCTTAAAGAAGTATACCACGTTCAGGGAAAGGAGGACGCACCCGACATCCCGGCGATAACATTCACTAAAGAAGACGCATCTGGCATCATCCCGGGACACGATGACCCCATGGTCATCACAATTATACTGGCAAACACCAATTTACACCGCACATTAGTAGACCAAGGGAGTTCTGCTGACATCTTATTCAAAACAGCCTTCGACAAACTCGGCTTAGACGAAAGGGAACTAAGGGCATACCCGAACAATCTGTTTGGACTAGGAGACACTCCGATACAACCGTTGGGATACGTATCGCTACACACTACTTTTGGAAAGGGGAACCAATCTAGGACCCTCAAAATAGACTACATTGTGGTCGACGTAAGTTCAGCCTACAATGCTCTCATAGGACGGACAACACTCAATCAACTCGGAGCAATGGTCTCAACTCCACATTTATGCATGAAATTCCCAACTACAGAGGGGATAGCCACGGTAAAAGCAGATCAAAAGATGGCACGTCGCTGCTGTAACGAGAGCTTAAACCTCAAAGGCAGAGGAGAAGAGTTTCATACAATTGAGCTTGGTGGAGCTCAGTGTCGAGAAGAAATCCGTCCGCGCCCAGAAGGCGAGATAGAGAAGGTCTAGATTAGAGACACCTCGGATAAAACGACTAATATCGGCACGGTCCTAAGAGGAGACTCAAAAGAATCACTGATACAATTCTTGCGAGATAATGTCGACCTCTTCGCATGGAAAGCCGCAGACATGCCAGGAATAGACCCTAAGTTAATGTGCCACAAGTTAGCGGTCTATCCAGGATCTCGGCCAGTGCAGCAGAAACGAAAAAAACTCGGACCAGAACGATCCCGAGTTGTGGAAGAACAAGTACAAGCGTTATTGGAGGCAGGATTCATAAGAGAAGTCAAATATCCACTATGGCTAGCCAACGTCGTTTTGGTGAAAAAGTCAAACGGAAAGTGGCGCATGTGTACCGATTACACCGATCTCAACAAAGCCTGCCCAAAAGATCCATATCCACTCCTAAGTATTGACGCTCTGGTAGATGCTACCTCTGGATATAGGTACCTCTCGTTTATGGACGCCTATTCGGGATACAACCAAATCCCCATGTATCCACCAAATCAAGAAAAAACATCGTTCTTAACACCAAAGGCGAACTACTGCTACATCGTGATGCCTTTCGGTCTTAAGAACGCGGGAGCTACTTATCAAAGGCTAATGAATAAAGTCTTCTCAGATCACATTGGGAAAATCATGGAAGTCTATGTGGACGACATGTTGATAAAAACACAGAACGAAAATACATTATTGTCCGACCTGTCCCAAGTATTCAACACTATAAGGAAGCATGACATGTGACTCAACCCCGCAAAATGCACCTTCACAGTTGAAGCAGGCAAATTCTTGGGTTTCATGCTCACGCAAAGGGGAATTGAAGCGAATCCAGACAAATGTCATGCTATACTCAACATGAAGAGCCCAACCTGTGTCAAAGAGGTACAGCAACTCAACGGGAGACTGGCCGCCCTATCCCAATTTTTAGCAGGAGCTGCGATAAGATCTCTCCCCTTCTATGCTACTTTAAGAAAGGGAAAACAGTTCGAATGGACGACAGAATGCGAACAAGCTTTCCAAGACTTCAAGGAGTTCTTAGGACGGCCACCTATCCTATCTCGACCACAAGAAGGAGAACCACTTATATTATATCTCGCAGTAGGAAGCCGGGCGATAGCCTCAGCACTAGTCAGAGAAGACGAAAATGGGCAACAACCCGTCTACTTCATTAGCAAAGTACTATAGGGATCCGAGCTGAAATACCAGAAAATAGAAAAATTTGCCTATACTCTCATCCTAACATCTCGACGACTCCGCCCGTATTTTCAGGCTCATACCATTAAGGTTAGAACTAACCAGCCCATAAAAGGAATACTGCAAAAAACAGATTTAGCAGGCAGAATTCTACAATGGGCAGTCGAGTTATCGGAGTTCGACCTCCAATATGAAGCTCGGACGGCCATCAAGTCACAGTATCTGGCCGACTTCATCGCAGAATTCACAGATACCCCAGAAGCTCCCGCAGAATGGAATCTCTACGTGGACGGTTCCTCAAATAAAACTAGAAGTGGCGCAGGCGTGATAATAGAAAGCAACCAAGGAACCCAAGTTGAGCTTTCCCTCAAGTTCGGGTTCCCGGCCTCCAACAACCAAGTGGAATATGAAGCACTATTAGCTGGTTTGAAGCTGGCTAAAGAGGTCGGAGCTCAAAAACTCAACATTTACAGTGATTCACAAGTGATCACATCACAAATAACAGGGAGATACCAAGCCAAAGACCCCACCATGAAAAAATATTTAGACAAAACCAAGGAACTACTCGGACAAGTCGGGGAATACAAGATCTGCCACATACCCCGCGAACAAAATGCCCGAGCTGATGCACTCTCAAAACTAGCCAGCACCAAACCAGGGGGCAACAGTAGAAGCCCCATCCAGGAAATGTTGCAAAACCCGTCAATCTCGGAAGAAGAACAAGTCCTGGCCATAACAAGTCAGGACCAAGGATGGACGACCCCCATAATCAAATACCTCAAAGAAGAAACACTCCCCGCAGAAGAAAAGGAGGCAAAAAAGTTAAAAAGGGAGGCACAGTACTACACCATCATAAACAACATCCTGTACAAAAGAGGAATCTCAATACCTTTACTAAAATGCATGCCGACCTCCAACACAAAGGAAGTGCTAGAAGAAATATATAGCGGCATTTGTGGCAATCATCTCGGAGCACGAGCTCTCGCCAAAAAAGTACTCCGGGCAGGATTTTATTGGCCAACTCTACAGAAAGAAGCCACAGAATTTGTAAAGACATGTCCACCATGTCAAAAACATGTCAATTTTCACATCGCTCCGCCAGAAGAGCTCATCAGCGTGAGTTCACCTTGGCCATTTGCAAAATGGGGACTCGATCTTCTCGGCCCCTTCCCACAGGGATCAGGACAAGTTAAATTTCTCATAGTGGGAGTAGATTACTTTACAAAGTGGATTGAGGCAGAGCCCCTAGCCAATGCCACCGCTCAAAGGAGTCGAAAATTCTTATATAGAAACATTGTCACGAGATTCGGGATTCCATATTCGATAACTACAGACAATGGCACTCAATTCACGGATGCAGGTTTCAGAAAACTAGTAGTCGACTTGAATATAAAGCACCAGTACACCTCAGTTGAGCATCCACAAGCCAATGGACAGGCCGAGGCGGCTAACAAAGTCATATTAGCTGGGCTAAAACGGAGATTACAAAATGCAAAAGGAGCCTGGGCAGAAGAGCTTCCACAGGTCCTATGGGCATATCGAACAACTCCACATTCCACCACAAAGGAATCCCCCTTCCGATTAGCATACGGAATAGAGGCGATGATTCCAATAGAGATTGAGGAAGGGTCGCCTAGAGTAGTTCACTACAATGAGGAAGCAAACTTCCAACTTCAGAGAGAAGAGCTCGACTTGTTACCCGAAATCCAAGAAAGAGCTCGAATCAGGGAAGAAGCTCTAAAACGCCGAATGGCTTCCAGGTATAATCAAAGGGTAGTATCGGGAAATTTCATAGAAAATGATCTCATCCTAATCCGAAATGATATCGGAACAACTCGACCAGGAGAGGGAAAGCTGGCAGCAAACTGGAAAGGACCCTACCGAATTGTAGAAATACTTGGAAAGGGCTACTACAGACTGTCTGAACTCGATGGACGAGAGCTTCCCAGGTCATGGCACGCCTGCAACCTCAGAAGGTACTACATTTAGAAAAGATAAAAGATCTCATCATTAGATGCACTCTTTTTCCTGAAAAGGTTTTTTAATGAGGCACCAAGTTGAGACTCAGACAATCCCATATGTATATATTTGTACTTTTCCTTTAAATAAAATATATTTTAGATATTCTACAAAGATTTCAAGACGCATTAATCTGAAGCATTCATCGTCCGATTATAAAGTAACAGATCGGCAGAAAGTGAAAAACAATTTCACTGCACGATCACGATAAAGACAACCGTCCGATAAAGGTGAAAACACGATTCACCCAAAGGGCGATCTAGAGATGACAGCCACTTTTTACAAATCGGCAAAGATGAACATAGAATAATGTAAGAAGTTATCGAAAGTGATCCAAAAAAGGACATGACGAGGTCTTACGGATTGCTAAAATAATAACTTAAAGACTGGCCGACGTTGAGAAGTCGGACCAAGTCAACACAAGTTATAAGTAAACCCTGGAAAGAGGTCTGGCCAACCCTATTAAAGAGGATTACTTTAACTTAGAAGGGTTCGACACGACAAAGTCAGCCCAAAATGAGAAGTTATCAAAGTAGTCCCTGAAAAAAGATCTGACAAAGATCCAAGAAAGAGGACTACAAATAACTTAAAGGAGACCGATATAGCCAAGTCGGACTCCTACAACTTAAAAGTTATCGAAGCAATCCCTGAAAGAGATCGGACAAAGATCCAAGAAGGAGGATTACAAAAATAACTTAAAGGAGACCGATATGACCAAGTCGGACTCCTACAACTGGAAAGTTATCGAAGCAATCCCGGAAAAAGACCTAACAAAGATCCAGGAAAGGGATTACAAAAATAACTCAGAAAAGGACTGCGAAAACAACTCGGAGGACTAACTTGAAGAAATCAGTTATAAATTGTCAGAAATGCAAGACGGAGTGGGAAAAAACCAAAAATCAAGTTAGACCTACTAGTCACAACCTCGAAGGATTCAAGATACAAAGTACAAAGCAATCCAAAAGAGATACCAAGTCAAGCACAAAAGCGCGATATCATCCACAAGGTTATAAAAGCCTCAGAGGCCACCAAAATCTATCTCAAAAAAGCTAAAGCATGCTACCATTTGTTTTTCATAAAAAACAAAAGTTGCTGGGCAAGCAATGAGAAAGTGTCAGCAATCAACAAAACATAAAGAGTTTAAAAAAGCCCACAAGCCGGGCCAACTACATATCCAGAATAAAGATTAAAACTAAGGGTCAGAAGATTTTTTAGCAGCATCAGGCTGAGGAAACGGAGGCTGAGTCTGAAGAGGAACGGCATCTACAGTACCGTCATCCCGGTTCAAGATCTGGCAGTCAGGGTCGGAAGCGGGAAGACCAACCTCGGCAGGGACAGCAAAAGGCGACACCTTGGTAGAGGCTACAGGAGGAGGATCAACATCATCCTCATCCTCGTCATCAGGGACAACCTTGCCATCCCTGACAATGTTCTCCAAGCTAAAGAGGGTCAGGTCGGCCTCAGGAGCAATAACCCGAACTTGTTCCCTCAGGTTCTCATAGGCAGCAGTTACACTGCCAACAAGATGACTTTGGAGTTCGGAATAATCAGTCCGGGCATTCTCTAACTCTTCTCTAAGACGCAACACCTCCCGGTAAGACGTCAAATAACTGTCCTTATGCCGCATCGCCGTGTCCTCGGCCAGTTTTAGAGAGCCTGCCAAGGAAGTAGAAATAGCCTTTTCATTTTCCAAATCTTTCTCCAACCTGGCCACCCTTACTTCAAGCTCCCCCTTTAAATCCTTCATCCGATCAAACTCCTGTTTGGCCTCCTCCATAAAAGCTTTAGTGGCATGGGGAGGAAGACTTTGAGCAGTCCGATATAGGGCCGCCCCCATGTGTGCCAACTTGATACCACTCCGGGTGATATAATCAAAATGATGAAGAATCGACACGTCATCCATAGGAAGAACACCATAAGGGCTGATTTGTTGATCTACAAACTCAACTGCATCAAAGTCAGGAGTATCAAGGTTGAAAGGTTCAGTTGTTCTTTGCTTCTTACTAGGAGGGGGACCGGAAGCAGCAACGAAAGATTGTGGAGGATCGACCTGACGGACCCGAGGAGTAGGAATTGCTCTCCTCGGCTTGGGAGAACTCGGTATAGGAGGTTTAACCAGAGGCTGAGAAGACCCCTCTCCGGCCGCTTTGGCCGAGAGGTTTAGTGATGTGGTCGCCTTCTTCGCCTTCTTATAGGCTCTCATGGAATCATTATTCTTCGACATCTCTGAAAAATACAAAAAACAAAGAACAAGTTACAACACAGGAAAAACAAAGCCCGAGAGCAAGTATAAAAGCAAATCAAGCAGTACCCAAAGCAGCCCGAACCAAAGATGGATCACTCAAAAATCTCTTCGTGTCCCGGTGGGGTGGCTTCCCCCACAAATCTTCAAGAACGACCATAAAGGCCCGCTCAACTTCACTAAGAATTTCCCACGTTTAACGTGGCACTCTTACATTCTTTTGCCACTCCAGAGGAAAAGCAGGTTCATCATTTTCATCAAGAAAAAAGGGGCGAACCCCCTCAATAGCACGGACTCGGAAGAAATAGTTCTTAAAATCTTTAAATGACTCATCATACATGGCAAAAACTTTATGCCCCTGGGCCGACCTGAAAGAAACCCAGTAAGCTTTCTTTTTGGAGGAACCCCCAGGTTTGGCCAAGACAAAAAGATAAAGGAAAAGAGTTTCAGAAGGTGTTATATCCAGCTCCTGACAAAGAAGTTGAAATATCTTGATGAAACCCCAGGAGTTGGGATGCAGCTGGGATGGGGCAATGTTGCAGGACCACAACAAATCAGTTTCAAAGGCAGTAAAAGGGAAAGTAACGTCCAATTGACTAAAAAAGTATTCATAAGCATAGAAAGAGGGACGCTCCCCCTCGACAGAAGTCGGAAAACAAACTCTCTCATCAGAGTCAGGAGCAACAAGCTCATAATCACCCTCGCAGGAACTATTAGCACAAATCCTATGGCGCTTCCTCAGCTCTGTGCAAAATTCAGCATCCACAATAGAAACACACAACAAAACAAGGGAGTCCAGCCAATTGGACATCCCCTCGGGAACTCTGGAAGACATCTCTACAATTTTATTATGAGAAGACATGAGGCCAACTAAATCCTACAAGTAAGAAAAGAAGAGGGGATTACTAAAAACATCTCGGACAACGGAGAAAATAACTCAATACGATGCAGGAGATCACACAGAAAAGGAAAACCCCAAGATTCAAACCAAAATCTTGGGGCATCCTTTGGAGGCAATAATCAGGCAAAGTTTTTAGGAAAAATCTATAGCTCGCACCCCAGCGTCTCTTAGAAAGAAAACAAAAGAAAGCGAAAAATGCAAAAAAGATCACCCTTATACAGTTTATCAGAAGAAAGCACTATTTCTACAATATAGTAAAAATGGGCAAACGGAAAGACGCAAACTTTTTTCGAAATCAAGCAAAAAGCAAGCACCAACACCGAGCGTACCAAACAAGAAATCATCAAAGACACCAGCTCTTTTTCATAATCAAACGCATTATCATCAGAAGCACTAACGAGAAATAACATGCAGAAGCCCTAAGCACATTAAAGCAATAGGAAAGGCAAAAAAGATTCGGAGCACGCATTACGACTGTAACCAGGCACAGTAGAAACAGAAAGATCCAAACTTCCCTCAAAGCAAAATCGCAACTTAATCACAAAAAGCCAAAAGCAGCGAAAGAGAAAAGAAAATGCGAATGGGACTCACCTGGAGAAGAGAAAGCTTCAAAGGAAAAAAGGAGATGTAAGTTATCCCGAGAATCGCCAAGCGACGCCGCCACGATGGAAAAGAAGGAACAAGGGCAAAAAACAGAGAGCGAGAGAACAAAGGAAGAAAATGTGAAGAAGTTACAGAGGAGAAGAGAAACCGTTTCTGGGTTTTTGAAAATCAAAAGCTTCAAAGGAAAAACGGGGCAATTAATGCTAATTAATAAAAGTATTAAACCATCACACGTTTCCAAAGCACTGATGTGAAAGCGCGCGCTATTAGAGAAAAACATTCTACATTCAAAAGATTCTACAAAAAGGGAAAAATCGACGAAATGCTTGAGTTCGGCTCCACTATAGAATGACCGAAGTCAAGGACTCGACCTTAAAAAAGAAGACCGAGCTAAAGCAGGGGCACTATTCATACCCGGGGTCGAGCTGTCCGAACCGGGATGTTCAGTAGCGAAGCGACCGACCTATTCAGGTCAAGCAGACCGACTTCTTTTCGAAGAAGTCGGTCAAATCGACAGCAAAGCCCAATAAAAGGGCCCAAATAGAGGAACACGACCCAGAATCCAAAGGCAATCCCAGCCTATAGTGATAAAGGCGGTTCCCTTGAAGATAAGCTGACTTCACTCAAGATAAGATAAGATAAGATAACTAACTTACCTTACCAGAAACGTCAGCCCACGCTACTATAAATACACTGGAGCACCCAGGTATAACTCATACTCTGATTCTACATAAAAACCTGCTTAATACCCATGCTAACTTAAGCTTCGGAGTCTCTTGCAGGTACCCCCCACCCTCCGGTGGCCAAGGATCAGCAGTGCAGCAAGTCCAACGAGTCGGACCCAACAGCTCCCGCCGTCATCAGCCAGCCGGACACGTCATCTCCGACCAGTACAGAAGATCTCATCCGAGATCGACCTCCAGTTTCAGGTAACCCTCGGAACACTAACGTTCTCGAACCCACAATTTCACTTAACGTTAACACCACTAACGTCCTGAGCTAAAGTCCCTGCCCACTTCACACTTTCTCTCTGCAAGTAAAGCTAAGCCCAATGAAGAAGATAACTGCTTCAAACTCAAGATCCAAAGGCCCATACCCAAGACTTGAGGAACAAACTAGAAGATCAGAAGAGTAGTATATATAGGAGTAACTTTGAATTGATTAGGAGATTGGAAATTGGGGGAAAACTACTCTCTGTATTTTGCCATTCTCTGCACTTCTAGTTTTGTTTTCATGATGTATTCTCCATCTTTGCTTTTATTTTCCAGAGCTATGAACAACTAAACCCCTTTTATTGGGTTAGGGAGCTCTGTTGTAATTTGATGGATCAATACTAGTTTTCATTATTCTTCTTCTATCTATTTTCTTGATTTTACTTGAAAGCTTTCGATCTTCATCCAATTGCATAGTTATCTTGGAAAAGAAGCTATTCATACTTGGATCTCTTCTGAACCTTGAAAGAGGAAGGAAGAGATCATGCTAGAAATGCTTTCTCATGCTGGACCAAATTGGGTTTGGATGGATATGTGACTATAATCCTCTCAATACTTGATTTGGGAAATGCATGTGGTATAATCAGTGACCATACTTCATCTCTTCTCATGAGCAATTGACCAAGGAATTGGCTATTGATCA
>NC_029794.2:78858116-78963931 GCF_000816755.2 Arachis ipaensis | reverse complement strand
GTTATCTTGGAAAAGAAGCTATTCAAACTTGGATCTCTTCTGAACCTTGAAAGAGGAATGAAGAGATCAAGCTAGAAATGCTTTCTCATGCTGGACCAAATTGGGTTTGGATGGGTATGTAACTATAATCCTCTCAATACTTGATTTGGGAAATGCATGTGGTATAATCAGTGACCATACTTTATCTCTTCTCATGAGCAATTGACCAAGGAATTGGCTATTGATCAAGATTTGAGAGATTGAATTACAAAGAATTGTAACTCGATCACTTAAGATTGCCAAGGAGATCAATGAATGCATTGATTGAGGAAGAGATGAAAATGAAATTGATCCGGAGAATGCAACATCTCCTGAGCCCAATGAACTTCCCATTTCTGATCTTACCCATTCTCTTTAGTTTCTGTCATTTACTTTTATGAGCAGTTACCCCATTCCCATTTACAATTCTACAATTTACTTTCCGTCATTTACTTTCAGCTCTTTATTTCTAGCGTTTACTTTTTCTGTTATTTACTTTTCTGCCATTTTATTTTCTGCAATTCTCAACTAAAATTCTGATTTGCTCAACTAGAACATTCCTCTAATTAAAGTTGCTTGATCAATCAATCTCTGTGGGATTCGACCTCACTCTATTGTGAGTTTTTACTTGACGACAAAATTCGGTACACTTGCCGAAGGAAATTTGTTACGAGACAAGTTTTCCGTGCATCAATTTCACACCAAATGTTTGAGGAAATGCATGAATGCCATTTGGTTTCTTTTAATAATGTACTTTTAATTGGGTGCTTCTCCTCATTCACTTGTTGTCTTCTATACGCATTGAGTCTATTTTGCTTGCTAATTAGATACTCATTGAACTGACTTGCTCTTTATTATGGATGCTTGAGATTACTCCTCTCATGCCATTGCATGCTTTACTTCCTCTTGCATCCCATGCCAAGTGTTGTGACCCATGTCTTTTTGATTACTTTGTTGCAAGATTTCTTTCGGGCACTATCCTTCACTTGCATGTTTTTGTTAAAATGATTCGTTGGGTTTAATGTCTTCCTATTTCCCTTCCTTTCTCAGGATGGCCACCAAGAAATGCAAGGAGAAAGCTCCAAGGAAACCGACCGCAAAGAGGGCACCCCAAAGATCAACTTCTAAGGCGCACTCTTCATTAGGAGCCAGACCCCTAACTAAGAAGGCGAAGACACCCGCTCCTATTGATGAGAATGAAAAGAGCAAACCAGCAAAAGATTCTTCAAGGTTTCCCAACTGCTTCTGTGAACTTATGTTCCCCTCCATAGCTGTACGAAACTATCATCCTGAACATCTACTTGCTCCGCCGGACAAGGTTGCTCCTTGTATTCTACCCCGCATTGAACGGCGAGGATGGGAGTTTCTTTTAAGAAAACCAAGGGAGATCAACCTCTCTTGGGTGAAAAAATTCTACACTAACTACCATCTCTCCTCTCTTCAGTTGGTATACATGTGCCGGAAGCAAGTCGCGATTTCAGAAGAGACTATTCAGCAAGTGCTTAATGTCCTACCGGTACCAAGTGACATGGATGGCTAACAAGAAGTCTTACGTCAGTGAGGGAAGTTTGGATTTGATTGGGACTCGATCCTCCAAGTCATTACTGAACCAGAGGCATTTTGGATCCACGGTCGACTACGGATGAGGCCCAAGAGCATTAATGCTCGCTTCCTCACTGTAGAAGCTAGAGCTTGGGCCCAGATCCTATCCCATTAAGTACTACCTAGCACCCACAAGTCGTCATTCACGGCGGATCTCGCCTTGCTTGTTTGGTGTGTTCTCACGGAGAGGCCGGTGAACATTCCGTTTCTTGTCAAGCAAGTGATGAGTCAAGTTCACGCCCAGGGTAATTTGCCATTTCCAGCATTGGTATCTAATTTAGTTGCTGCTGCGGGTGTTCGTTGGGAAGCCAAGGACAGGAAGATTATAGATCTGGCTAAGGGCGATGTGGTCCCAAGCGGAAAATACTTACATCTTCCCATGAACAACCCAAGCCTTGACATAGCCCTCCTATCTACTATTCCTTCCACTTCATCATCACCACCATGGCAAAGATCCACTCTTCAAAGGATAGAAGATCTACACCAGAAGCTTGATAGATATGAGAGGCGCAATCAACGCCGATACACTTACATCAAAAAGCTTCTGCGTTGTGTTACCCCTAGCATGGAGGAACTCGAAATATTCACATCCCCCTCAAACCCAAGTGATGGGAGCTTTGAAGGAGAGGATAGTGACGGTTCCGGTCCCGACCGTGCTAATTTCTAAGTGTGGGGAGGTCGTTCGACCGATCTCCATGGGTAACAATCTCTTCCTTTCAATACCCATGGATTTATCTTTTTCTTAGTAGTTAGTACATTGTTAGTACATTGCATGTGCAATTAGTTTTGCTTGTAAATACTCCTTGCTTGATAGTTAGTTTCTATAGAGTTGCTTGGTCGAAACAATAACTTCTTCCCCAAGAAACTGTGTTTTGGGGTACCCTACCAAATTTTGAAAATTTTCTGCAGTAAACTTGCTTTCAGAATGTATTTTGGAACATAGTGATTGAGATAAGAACACAAGCATGTAAGTTTTGAGCCTATTGCATGGTTACATCTTCTAACCGTTATTTCCCATTCTTGTGTGCATATCTCTCTCTCTATGATTGTGATCCTTGCTTTGTCTGATTCTACATGTCCATTACTTTGTGTATGAATGCATCTACATGATTGAGGCCATCATTTCAATAGTCACTTTTTCCAAATGGCCTTAACCCTTTTATCTACCATTGCTAACCAATTTTGAGCCCATGATAAACTCTTTTTGTTCTTAAATAGAGCACATCAACAACCCTAAGCGAAAAACCATGAATGTCCCTAAATTTAGATCCTTGATTAGCTTAGGTAAATTGGGATGTGTATCATTCAATTAGGAGGGTATACTTGGGAAATTTGGGTAGATATATAGGTGTGTAATTGTAGTGTAATTGAAATTCTAGGATTTGGGAACATGCTCATGTATTGAATGATTGGACTATATGCATTGAAATTTTTGTACACAAGGCCCCAAGAAAAGGGGATAAAAAAAAACTAAAAAACAAAGCAATAAAAGGGGACAAAGAAACCCCAAGACAAAGTAATAAAGAAAACAATACATATGGGTGTGAATTGAAAAGAATGCATGAGTATGCAAAAAGTGAAACTCAAGGGTAGCTAGGTAATGTATTATAGTTGTATGGGTTGTTATATGTGTCTAGTGGGATCCTAGGTTAATCAAGGACTCAGATTTTAAGCTCACTCGGCCATATACATCCTTACCTTCACCCTAGCCCCATTACAACCCATGAATAAGACCTCATGATACTTGTAAGCATGCATTAAGTAATTGTTGATTGTTAGATGAAAGACAAATCTTGGAAATCATGATTAGGAGAAGATTGAGTGACGAACCCTATACACTTGAGCAAATAGAGCGGATAACTTCCGGTGAGGGTTCGATGCTCAATTCTTTGTTCCCGGCTTTCACAAGCGTTCATCTAGCAAGTTATATGCACTCCTTAGTGATGTTCGATTTGGTAGGATTCATGAACTACATATTAATTTCACCCTATATGTTCATATATGTTCTTGGAGGATAGATTTACCCTTGACCAAGTAGGTAGATGATTTTACATTAGTTGCATGCATTCACTTAGGTAGTTTGCATTTCATAAACCCTTTCTCACCATGATCTTTGGTCTTTTTATTCTAAGCATGAGGACATGCTTGGTTTAAGTGTGGGAAGATTTGATAAACCCCAATTTTGTGGTTTATATTGTGTAGAATTTGGGGGGTTTTATCAATATTTCTCATACTTATTCACAAGAAATGCATGGTTTTGTGTTCACTTCCTAATATTGCTCTATGATGAAAAACATGCTTGTTTTTCATTAAAATTGCCATATTTTAATCCTCTTCTATTGCCATTCGATGCCGTGATATATTTGTTGAGTGATTTCAGGAATTATAGGGTAGGAATGGCCTAGAAGAGAGAAAGAAAGCATGCACAAAAGGGAGGAACATGAAGATTTGAATTTTGGGAAAATCAGCATTGGCGCGCACGCGCACTCCACGCGCACGCGTGGATGAGGACGGCTGGAAGCGGCGCGCAAGGATGGATGCATCCACGCAGATCAGAGGATTCCTATCAACGCGCATGCGCACTTGGCGCGCACGCATGGATCACAAAAGCAATTGCTGCGCGAAGCACACATGGCGCGCACGCGCGGGAAGCTGCACATGACCTAATTAAAGGAAATCGTGCTTGGAAATTTTTGAGGCTCATCAGGCCCAAATTCAAGCTGTTTCTGCATGGAAAAGACCCAAGGATGCTAAGGGAAAGGGGGGTATCAATCATTTTACACTCGGACACAATTTTAGTTAGTTTCAGTTTTTTGTTCTTCTAGAGAGAGAAACCCTTGTTCCTCTCTAGATCTAGTTTTAATTTGATCTTCCCTTGTTGAATTCTGAATTGGATATTGTTAATTACTAGTTTTGATAGTTTAATTTGAATTCCTTAGTATAATTTTGCTTAGATCTTGTGTTAGTTTTATGAATTCTTGTCAATTGTCATTTTATACCTATTTTATGAATGTTGTGAATCTTGACTTGTTGATATTATATTGATGATTACTATGATTAATTGTGATGTTTGAATGATTGTATATTGATAATTGATAGTGGGTACTTGTTAATTTCAATTTAATTGCAATTTGAACATGTCTTTTATTAATGCTTACCATGTGTTCGATGAATTGTTTGCTTTGATTATGGAGTAGTTCTCTTTACTCTTGGCTTAGGCTAAGGGAATTGGGTAAACTTGAGTCATTGGGTCTAATAGATTTGATGATTTGGGAGTCCTTAGTGGTCAATTTGATAGCCATTGATGCTAACCTTCTATTAAGTCAATTAGTAGTGAGGTTAGAACTTATGTGTTGATGTTGACCAAACTATTTGACGTACTTCAAGTATAGAAGTAGACTTAATGAGTTTGGTTCCTCATAATTGTCAGGATATGGTTATTAGACAAGGATGGTGACCCCAATTCCCATACCTAGCCAAGAGTTGCCTTTATCATTCCTCTCTGAAAACCCAAAATTCTTAATTACTTGACTTAGTTATAGTTACTTGTTTAGTTTAGAATAGAATTATATTGGATGTTATTTTGTTAGTTTGGAATTGCTCATGTCTTGCTTAGTTATTTGAATTAGTTTCTTGCAATGTAAGATTGCTTGCTTGTTAAGATTCTTAGTTTACATTCTTGCT
Source organism: Arachis ipaensis (assembly GCF_000816755.2). Taxonomy (NCBI): domain Eukaryota; kingdom Viridiplantae; phylum Streptophyta; class Magnoliopsida; order Fabales; family Fabaceae; genus Arachis; species Arachis ipaensis. The sequence continues at coordinate 78,958,627 of NC_029794.2, read as the reverse complement.
CATAACTCACAACCCCGGATTTCTAACCAATGTTGAAGCACATGTTTGCCCATTCCTTGTGAGACGACCCAAGGTTTGAATACTTCGGTTATTTCCATTGGGGTTGAACTTGTGACAACCAATTCTCTCTCTAAATTTGATCCTCGAGGATTGTCATTGGTAGAGCTATACTTACAACGCAATTTTATTGAAAGATTCTTTACCGACATAGTCCACGAGCGCATATCAAGGGGCCAACCTATTAAGTCTACTTCCAAAAGCATTAAGTACGTAATATCTACTCTTAAGCTTGAAGTACATCAAATAGGCTTGATCACATCAACCCATAAGTCCCAACCTATGTACTAATTAGATTAGTAATGGGTTAGTGTCAATAGGTATCAAATTGATCACCAAGGGTTCTCAAATCACCAATTCAATGAGACCCAATGACTCAAGGTCACTCAATTCCCTTAGCCTAGGCCAAGAGTAAAGAAAACTACTCAAAAATTAAAGGAAACATTCTGTCAAACACCTAGTGTGCAATAAAAGTAAACATCACAAAATGCTAGAATTAGTGAAACCCATGACTACCACAAGCAAGAAATCAACAATAACAAATAAGATAAACATAAAAGAGCATGGAAATATAAAATTGCATTGAAAGAAAATGGAAATCCAACAAGGGTTCATAAACATAAAAGTAACAAAATAAAGGAAATGAACAAGTAAAACTAGAAGAATAGAGATGTAAAAACAAGAAATTAACAAGGAAAACTAAATCAAAACAAGGATTATAAGTTGGATCTAAGAGAATTAAACCTAAACTACCCTAAATTCTAGAGAGAAGGGAGAGCTTCTCTCTCTAGATTTCTACCTACAACATGATGAAAACTAAACTATGACTACTTGGTTCATTCCCTCCTCAATCCTTGGGTTCAATAGCATCAGAAATGAGTTGGATTAGGCCCAAAATGAGCTAGAAATCGTTGGCCACGAGTTGCACTTTAATGAACCACGTGCAACATCGACACGTACGCGTACAGTGCATGTACGCATCCCTAAACGCAAAGCAACTATAACAAATTTTATATAATTTTGAAGCCCCAGATGTGAGCTTTCCAACACAACAAAAACCGCCTCATTTGGACCTCTGTAGCTCAAGTTATGGTCGATTGGGTGCGAAGAGGTCAGGCTTGACAGCTTTGCGGTTCCTTCATTTCTTCATGAGTTCTCCCACTTTGCATGCTTTTCTCCTCACTTCTTCCATCCAATACTTGCTGTATGAACCTGAAATCACTCAACAAACATATCAAGGCATCGAATGGAATTAAGGTGAGTTAAAATCACCAATTTAAGGGCCTAAAAAGCATGTTTTCACATTTAAGCACAAATCAAGGGAGAATTGCAAAACAATGCTATTTCATTGAATAAATGTGGGAAAAGGTTATAAAATCCCCCAAATTAAGCACAAGATAAACTACAAAATTGGGATTTATCAAACCTTCTCACACTTAAACCAAGCATGTCCTCATGCTAAGAATAAAGAAGGACAAGAAAAGGGCTATGAATATTTATTCAATGCAAATAAACTATATGCACCTATCTATATGAATGTAACTAAATGCAAAATGATTCTACATTCTTGGTTAAAAGTAAATCAATCCTCAAGAACACATATGCACATGTAGGACTAAGTAGTATGATGATTTATGAATCCTACCAATTTGAATATCAAAATAAAGTACAAATAGACTTGCAAGAAGAAAAGCACATGAAAGCCGGGAACAAGGAATTGAGCATCGAACCCTCACCGGAAGTGTATCCGCTCTAATCGCTCAAGTGTATAGGGTCAATCACTCAATTCTCTTCTAATCATGCTTTTCATGATTTGTTTTTCATCTAACAATCAACAATTATTCAATGCATGCATACATTTATCATGAGGACTTATTCATTGGTTGTAATGGGGCTGGGATAAAGGTGAAGATGCATATGGTCAAGTGAGTTTAGAATTTGAATCTTTGATTAACCTAAGCTCTCACCAAACACATATAACAACCTATACACTTCTAATACACAACCTAGCTACCCATGATTCCCACTTTTTCACATACTCATGCATTCTCTTTAATTCACATTCCATATGCATTGATTTTTATTGAACTTTACTTTGGGGCATTTTTGTCCTCTTTTATTTCTTTTTCTCTTTTTTTTTTCTTTTTCTATTTTTTTCTTATATATATATATATATATATATATATATATATATATATATATATATATATATTTTTTTTTTTGTATATACAAACGTATCAATGCATATGATTTTATATATAGTGCATGAATATGTACCCAATTCCCAATATTTTCAACAAAAATAAAAATTACACTTTTACCTCAACCAATGTCCCAAGTTTCCCATACCCAAATGATACACACCCTCACTAGCCTAAGCTAATCAAAGATCCATATTAAGGACATTTATTATTTTTTGCTTATGGGTAGTGATGTGTGTAACGACCTAACTTCCAGTATGCCATGGTCATACAAGAAGCTAAGTGTTACTAACTTATCCTTTTTAATTATTATTATTTATTTAATATATGAGCCTGTTCCTTGTTAGAGCGATGCCAATTTTACGAGTAATTTTTTTTTTTTGCGGATGGTCTGGTAAAATAAACAAGCATACATTGGGAGTAATAGAAAAGCGGCATAAAGAAACGTAGAAATACAACTGATAATATACATCATGTACACTATAACAAAACATGTAGCGTTTACACAAGATCAAGTCAGTTTACACCCTCGTCATCCTACGTAGCTAACATTTACACGACACTCCCAGGGCCTGGCCCATACAAAAAGCCACTAAGCTGACGCCCAGGCTAGCCTAACCACTATATAGCTCCTAGCTCTCGGGTGTACTAACACAAGTGAGAGACTAACTATCTGATAATGTTAGACTAGAGTGTCATCAAAAGAATGCCCCTTTCCGCAGTCAAACTATATTTACACGTGGCCGTTCGGAGAATCATCATGAGGCTCATCCATCTCCTCATCCTGCTCTATCTCTATCTCAGGATCCTCCTCCTCCTCATCGTCCACACCAACAACTATGTCCTCAGATCCACCAGAAATACTGCTGTCACTATGTACAAAACCATTCGCGAGCACCGGTCCGTTCGTGTATATAGGAGCTACCCCACCGTCTGGTAGTGCCGGCTCATCAGGCTGTGGAAAGTCGGGGATCGGCTCAGGAGGAAAATCCCACTCTGGTGGTATCACAGGTACGTAGTCATCAGCTAACTCAGGCTCATCAGGAATGATAGGCTCAGGTACCGCCTCATTCAAAGGTTGAGCTGGTATAGGGTGCTCAGGATCATCAGGAAAAGGATGTCCAGGTGCGTCAGGGTGTAACCAGGATAAGGGAAAGTCGTAAGGAGCATCAGGGTCAAAATGCGGGCTAGACAGAAGATGTTGAAAAGCTCGATTAGGTAACGCATATCGTCTAATACGAGGCTCCAAACCCATAATGAAGTAACTGTGATGTACCGGATCCTCGTAGACGTAAGGGTCCTCGAACTCATAGAAGATCACGCCCGTCTCCATCTGAGGGGGGGATGGGAGAAAAGGGGTAAGAACTGGGGAGTTCTTAGTAGGGTCGGGGTTATTAGTTACATTCATTTATTTGATTCCGATTAGCAGATAGATATTAGAATACAGTAAAGTAGTAAACAGTAGTTAAAATAGATAGGGAAAACAGAAAAAAGAACACAAACAGAAGAGTGCAAGAAAATAAAGCATAGACATAGCACTCAAGCAAACAAACATAAAGAAATTGATCAAGCACAAGTAGGAATGCAACAGAGAATAATGCACAGACAAGAATGATGCATGTCTAGTCCTAGTACAGGCCATGAACTTCTTCATTGTTCTTCACCACACTCAAAGTGTTCTTCATGTTCTTCATAAATTCTTCAGATTCTTTCTCTGTTTTTACCCGTTTTTCTGTCTTTTCAGCAACCAATTTTTACTATAATTCATAATAAATTAGCAGCCACTAAAACCCCATCTTTTCTACATGATTTCAACACAAATTGAACCTCAATTTAAGCTTAGGGTTTCGTTTTGCCAGCTGCCCAAGAACATGAACTTTAAAGCTTGAATTTCATCAAATTTCATCAAAATTTCACCAAATTTTCACCAAGAATCAATCATATATGCAACCAATTTTTAGCACAGACAATTTATACAACATTCACACAACTCAAACACAAATAATCAAGATTAATTTCGTGACACCCTACCTGGTCTTGCTGCTCCTAATTCAATCAAACTTTCAGGTGGTCCTTAAACACTTTTTCCTCCTAAATCATATCAAGAAAACACATATTTAAGCATGTTTCCTTGAAACTGAATCAAAAGAGAGATGGTACAGCCAACTCAACTTGATCCCAGCCTTGATAAGTCATATGATCATGTAGAGAAAGAAGAGAGGATCATTTTGTTCGGATTGGAATTTTGATTTGAGTTTTAGTTCAGCAGAAATCAAGCTTTGAAGATTTGGAACTAAGAACTTTTCTCTCTTTTTCTCTCTACCTATTTTCGGCCACAAAGTGAAAATGAGCCAGCCTTGGGGGTTTTGGGGGTGTAGGGTGAGTTGTGATTGGTTGGCTTGGAGGTGGATTAAAATAATATTAAAATATCTCAGGTGTATAACTACTAAAACTAGATGTATCGGAACACTTGTGAAAACATCTCTAAAAATTATTTTCTAAGCTACTAGCATAAATGACACTAGTAACATATTTATTATGAGAATGAAACATGAATAATGAGGCCTTAGCATTGCTAAAGTCATCAGAGAGTGCTGGTGCTAAGCTGCACCAGTAAATTGTGAACCCGGTTAAACCGGTTTTCTGTTTTTAACTAAAACTGATCAGGTAACCTTATAATATCATTCAAGAGGCTTCTAATACTCATATAATGATAATATCATCCTATTATCTCTCTCCTCTCATAAATCAAGTCCGGTTTGTCAAACTGAGATTATTTATGAAAAATCGAATTAAAACTCCTAACCGATACGGTTCAAAAACTAGGTTCTTCGCGACTGCATCATCGAGCTTGCCTCGGGAAAAGGTTCTAACTTAAATATGACATAATGACAATGATGATTGGGATACTTGATGATATATCAAAGGTTTTCCCCTTACTAATCTTCCGGAGAAATTCATACTTTCAGAATAGATCTCGCGTACTCGAAAACCGGGGTTGTTACATTCTACCCTCCTAAAAGAAAATTTTGCCCTCAAAATTTTAGTTACCTAGGAATAGATGCGAGTAATTATCTTTCATCTTATCTTCCAGTTCCCAAGTGTGCTCTTCTTCTCCTCTTGGTCCCCAAGCTACTTTGACAAAGCGAACAGTCTTGCCTCTCAGCTGCTTATCATTTCTTTCTACGATCTGAACTGGTGATGCTTGATATGTCAAATCGTTTCGTAACTGTACTGTCTCTGGTTGTAAAATGTGACTCTCGTCGGGAATATATTTCTTAAGTTGCGAGACATGAAAAACATCATGAAAGTTTGACAGATATGGAGGAAGGGCTACTTGATAAGCTACTAGACCGACTCTTTTAAGTATTTGGAAAGGTCCTCAAATTCTGCGAGTAACTTTTCTTCCTTTATCATCATCCAAGAGATATTCAAATTCTTCCTGCTCAAAGCATCTGCCACCACGTTCGCTTTTCCTGGGTGATAGCTTAACTTAAAATCATAGTCCTTCAGGAACTCCATCCACCTTCGCTGTCGCATATTAAGATCCTTCTGGTCAAAGATATACTTTAAACTTTTGTGGTCAGAGAAAACTTCTAGCTGAGCGCCATACAAATAGTGTCTCCAGATCTTCAGAGCAAACACTACTGCAGCCAACTCCAAGTCATGCGTCGGATAATTTCGTTCATGAGGTCTCAGCTGCCGGGAAGCATAAGCCACCACATTTTTGTCTTGCATCAGCACACATCCAAGTCCTTTATAAGAAGCGTCACAGTATACTTCAAAAGGTTTCTGTGGGTCGGGTAGTACTAATACAGGTGCAGTTGTTAACTTTTCCTTAAGTATCTTGAAACTTCTATCACACTCAGCCGTCCAAACGAACGGAACTTCCTTTCGTGTAAGGTAAGTCAGAGGTAAGGCTATCTGTGAAAACCCTTTAATAAACCTCCGGTAATATCCAGCAAGTCCGAGAAAACTCCGAACTTCTGTAACGGTCGTAGGTGGTTCCCATTGCACTACTGCTTCAATTTTTGAAGGATCCACTGCAATTCCTCCCTGTGATATAACATGTCCCAAAAATGCCACCTTCTCTGTCCAGAACTCGCACTTTGATAATTTAGCATATAACTTCTGAGTCCTTAGTATCTGCAATACATTCCTTAGATGCTCTTCATGCTCTCTTTCTGTCTTTGAATAGATGAGAATATCGTCTATGAAGACTACTACGAACTGATCAAGGTACGGACGAAAAATACGATTCATGTAATCCATAAAAATCGCAGGAGCATTAGTTAGTCCAAACGACATAACCGTATACTCATAGTGACCATATCGAGTTCTAAATGCAGTCTTCGGTATATCTGACTCTTTCACTCGAATCTGGTGATAGCCCGATCGCAAATCAATCTTCGAAAACACAGTTGCACCTTTTAACTGATCCATTAGATCATCTATTCGTGGAAGTGGATACTTCTTCTTGATAGTGACTTTATTTAACTGTCGGTAATCTACGCAAAGTCTCATTCCACCATCCTTCTTCTTTACTAGCAATACCGGAGCTCCCCAAGGTGATGCGCTGGGACGAATAAATTTCTTTCCAAGTATCTCATCCAACTGCTTCTTCAAATCTGCAAGTTCCAATGGTGACATCCGGTACGGTGCTATGGAAATTGGTCCGGTTCCAGGTACAAGTTCAATGTTGAATTCTATCTCTCGCTGAGGAGGAAACTCAAGTATGTCGTCCGGGAAAACATCTGGAAATTCCTTCACCACTCGGATTCGTTCTAAGCTTAGTTCACTATCATTTGAGCTAGCCGCTAACAGAACGTACCCCTCACAATCACTCCCGTCTAATGTAACTCTTACAGAATTCAGATATAAAGTATGAGATAGAAATGGTTTAATATCTAAACTATCAGACGGAATAGCAGCAGTTCTTTCATAGCAATCAAGGAAAATATGATATTTAGATAACCAATCTAACCCTAGAATAACTTCTAAACCACATAGAGGCAAACAGATTAGATCATGTATAAAAGTTCTGTTCCTAATAGTGAATGGTACTTGTAGGCACACTAAACTAGTCAAAGCATTTTGGGATGCAGGTGTATGGACAATCAGATCAAAGTTCAACTCAGAGAAATCTAGTCCCAACTCATGAGCAACAGTTAAAGAAACAAAGGAATGCGATGCACCCGAGTCATACAGTACAGTTAGAAATCGATCTTTGACAATACACTGACCTTGGATCAGGGCGTCTGATTGCATAGCATCATCAGCAGTCATGGCAAACACTCGACCTTGTTGCTGGGTTCACACTGGATTCCGAACAAACTTTCTTGGGTAGATCCTAGCTGTGTGTCTATATTCCTCACAAGTAAAACAAGCGTTTATTCCTTACAGCATCCAAATCTAACATAGCCATAGCCATGGAGATCATAACAGCTATGAGGATAGGTATGCCTCGCATCGATTCGTCGTTCAAAGCTCGATTAAACTATGTCTATTCGCAGTCATTAAGGTCCTATCCGCACCAAACAATCAACATTAAGGTGATCAGTCTTAATATCTTAGAAACTTAGAAATACAACTGATAATATACATCATGTACACTATAACAAAACATGTAGCGTTTACACAAGATCAAGTCAGTTTACATCCTCGTCATCCTACGTAGCTAATATTTACACGACACTCCCAGGGCCTGGCCCATACAAAAAGCCACTAAGCTGGCGCCCAGGCTAGGCTAACCACTATATAGCTCATAGCTCTCGGGTGTACTAACACAAGTGAGAGACTAACTATCTGATAATGTTAGACTAGAGTGTCATCAAAAGAATGCCCCTTTCCGCAGTCAAACTATATTTACACGTGGCTGTTCGGAGAATCATCATGAGGCTCATCCATCTCCTCATCCTGCTCTATCTCTATCTCAGGATCCTCCTCCTCCTCATCGTCCACAGCAACAACTATGTCCTCAGATCCACCAGAAATACTGCTGTCACTATGTACAAAACCATTCGCGAGCACCGGTCCGTTCGCGTATATAGGAGCTACCCCACCGTCTGGTAGTGCCGGCTCATCAGGCTGTGGAAAGTCGGGGATCGGCTCAGGGGGAAAATCCCACTCTGGTGGTATCACAGGTACGTAGTCATCAGCTAACTCAGGCTCATCAGGAATGATAGGCTCAGGTACCGCCTCATTCAAAGGTTGAGCTGGTATAGGGTGCTCAGGATCATCAGGAAAAGGATGTCCAGGTGCGTCAGGGTGTAACCAGGATAAGGGAAATTCGTAAGGAGCATCAGGGTCAAAATGCGGGCTAGACAGAGGATGTTGAAAAGCTCGATTAGGTAACGCATATCGTCTAATACGAGGCTCCAAACCCATAATGAAGTAACTGTGATGTACCGGATCCTCATAGACGTAAGGGTCCTCGAACTCATAGAAGATCACGCCCGTCTCCATCTGAGGGGGGGGGATGGGAGAGAAGGGGTAAGAACTGGGGAGTTCTTAGTAGGGTCGGGGTTATTAGTTACGTTCATTTATTTGATTCCGATTAGTAGATAGATATTAGAATACAGTAAAGTAGTAAACAGTAGTTAAAATAGATAGGGAAAACAGAAAACAGAACACAAACAGAAGAGTGCAAGAAAATAAAGCATAGACATAGCACTCAAGCAAACAAACATAAAGAAATTGATCAAACACAAGTAGGAATGCAACAGAGAATAATGCACAGACAAGAATGATGCATGTCTAGTCCTAGTGCAGGTAATGAGCTCATTTGTCGGTTTCTACCCGCTCTCGACGTAACCCAGCATTACTAGCCGGATATGGGTTTCCTGTTGGCTATACCCCTGTGTCCAGGAAATAACCCCTCTGCCACCACAGGGTCCACTGCACGCAGGAAATAACACATCTGCCACTGCAGGGTTGTATGCCGACACACCTTCTGTATACAGGAAATAACCCCTCTGCCACTACAGAAATGGAACAGGTGGTCACGGTACTTCTGTAGCAGGAAATAACCCCTCTGCCTTACAGAAATAAAATATGGATCTGTACCGCAGGAAAGTGTTTCTCAGTGGTTGCACCATTATCTATCTGACTGCTACAATGCAATAGATGAACATATAGATATATCTGAGGTTGCCTTAATGCAACAGATGACCTCTCAATAGGTCCTCTACTCTTTATCATATTACTCTCTTCGCTTTGTCTCTTTATTCTGCTCTGTTTGTTCCTTTCTCTGCGCTTCCTCACCTTATTCTGCTTTCTCTATTTAACGTATGTATTTAAAGCTTATGTAAATTTCGGTATGATTAGTTAGCCTGCCCCAAGTATAGGTTCATTAAGTCTATACTGAAACAGTTTAGCTTTTCATATAATACCTAACCCTATTCGCAAATCAAGAACTAACTATGTTGCCCTAGTTCGTTCACTAGTCTTTGTCTGTTTCTCTGTTGTTAAAACTTTACAGACTTTTTCTTCGTCCTTCCTAATTATTATTATTTATTTAATATATGAGCCTGTTCCTTGTTAGAGCGATGCCAATTTTATGAGTAACTTTTTTTTTTGTTGCGGATGTTCAGGTAAAATAAATAAGCATACATTGAGAGTAATAGAAAAGCGGCATAAAGAAACATAGAAATACAGCTGATAATATACATCATGTATACTATAACAAAACATGTAGCGTTTACACAAGATCAAGTCAGTTTACATCCTCGTCATCCTACGTAGCTAATATTTACACGACACTCCCAGGGCCTGTTCTTCATTGTTCTTTATCACACTCAAAGTGTTCTTTAAATTCTTCAGATTCTTTCTCTGTTTTTACCCGTTTTTCAGTCTTTTCAGCAACCAATTTTTACTATAATTCATAATAAACTAGCAGCCACTAAAACCCCATCTTTTCTATATGATTTCAACACAAATTGAACCTCAATTTAAGCTTAGGGTTTCGTTTTTCCAGCTGCCCAAGAACATGAACTTTAAAGCTTGAATTTCATCAAATTTCATCAAACTTTCACCAAATTTTCACCAAGAATCAATCATATATGCAACCAATTTTTAGCACAGACAATTTATACAACATCCACACAACTCAAACACAAATAATCAAGATTAATTTCGTGACACCCTACCTGGTCTTGCTGCTCCTAATTCAATCAAACTTTCAGGTGGTCCTTAAACACTTTTTCCTCCTAAATCATATCAAGAACTAGTAACATATTTATTATGAGAATGAAACATGAATAATGAGGCCTTAGCATTGCTAAAGTCATCAGAGAGTGCTGGTGCTAAGCTGCACCAGTAAATTGTGAACCCGGTTAAACCGGTTTTCTGTTTCTAACTAAAACTGATCAGGTAACCTTATAATATCATTCAAGAGGCTTCTAGTACTCATATAATGATAATATCATCCTATTATCTCTCTCCTCTCATAAATCAAGTCCGGTTTGTCAAACTGAGATTATTTACGAAAAATCGAATTAAAACTCCTAACCGATACGGTTCAAAAACTAGGTTCTTCGCGACTGCATCATCGAGCTTGCCTCAGGAAAAGGTTCTAACTTAAAGATGACATAATGACAATGAGGATTGGGATACTTGATGATATATCAAAGGTTTTCCCCTTACTAATCTTCCGGAGAAATTCGTACTTTCAGAATAGATCTCGCGTACTCGAAAACTGGGGTTGTTACAATGTGCTACAATTAAGAACAAAAGGGATTAAATAGGCTCAAAATTGGTTAACAATGGTTGATGAAAGGTAGGCTATTTGGGTAAGTGAGCTAAATGAAATGATGGCCTCAATAATATAAATGCATGTATACATGGAACAATGGACATAAAGAATCAAACAAATCAAAGATCACAATCATAGAAAGAGAACAATACACACAAGAATGGAAATAAGTGGTTATAAGATGTAACCACACAATTTGGTTCAAAACTCACATGCTTGTGTTCTTAGCTCGAAAACCATGTTCCAAAATAAATTCTTCAAGCAAGTTTGTCAGAAAGAAAAAAAAATTTTCAAATTGGTAGGGTGCCCTAAAAACAAATTTTCTTAGAAAAGAAATCATCACCCTAACCAAGTAGTCCTAGCATAAAAAGAAATGGTGAAATATGTACAAATTCTAACTAACATGTAACCTATCATGCAATGCAACAACTAACTAGCAAAGGAAATCAAGAATTGGTGTTGAAAGAAAGAAATTGTTACTCATGGAGATCGGTCGGACGACCTCCCCACACTTAAAAATTTGCACCGTCCTCAGTGCATGCAAAGAAGAGTAAAGTGGACGGGTTGCTACAATTGATGAGTTTCTTCAAAGAGTTGTGCGGGTGAACTTGTTTGTTGCCCCATTTAAAAGCCTTTCCTTTCCTTCATTTGGTGGCCAACCTCAAAGGAGAGAAAAAGAAAGAACATTAAGCCTACAACAAAGATATTAAGCAAATATAACATAGGAGGGGTTAATGCCAAATAAGAATAAGTTCCTCACTACATGTTAGCTATGCATGTGAGTGAGAAAGCAATATAGGCAAAGGGCATATCAACTAATACTTGATGCAAGAATAAAGTTAAAGCATGAAGAACACTTAGGAGCTTCTCTCTCTAGAATTCTACCTACAACATGATGAAAACTAAACTATGACTACTTGGTTCATTTCCCCCTCAATCCTTGGGTTAAATAGAATCAAAAATGAGTTGGATTGGGCCCAAAATGAGCTAGAAAACGCTGGCCACGAGTTGCTCTTTAATGAACCACGTGCAACATCGACACGTATGCATACAGTATGCCTACGCATCCCTAAATGCGAAGCAACTATGACCAATTTTATATTATTTTGAAGCCCCAGATGTTATCTTTCAAATGCAACTAGAACTGCCTAATATGGACCTCTGTAGCTCAAGTTATGGTCAATTGAGTGCGAAGAGGTCAGCCTTGACAGCTTTGTGGTTCCTTCATTTCTTCATGAGTTCTCCCACTTTGCATGCTTTTCTCCTCACTTCTTCCATCCAATACTTGCCGTATGAACCTAAAATCACTCAACAAACACATAAAGGAATCAAATGGAATTAAGGTGAGTTAAAATCACCAATTTAAGGGCCTAAAAAGCATTTTTTCACATTTAAGCACAAATTAAGGGAGAATTGCAAAACCATGATATTTCATTGAATAAATGTGGGAAAAGGTGATAAAATCCCCCAAATTAAGAATAAGATAAACCACAAAATTGGGGTTTATCATCCGCTTACCTCGCAAGTGTCCTCCATAGTCAGAGCTACGGGAATGCCCTAGAATTCTTTGTGACTCTTCTTCAGACATACGGTCTCGGATTATTCCATCCGAGCATCTCTTAAAAAGATATGGCTCATCCCATAGATAATATTTTGCATCATGCATGAGTTTCCAGCCTTGTTGCCTGGTAAACTTGATGGTGTATTTTTGGAAAACGAATTCCAAGCACACAAATCTAACCGGCAAGTGTACCGGGTCGCATCAAGTAATAATAACTCACATGAGTGAGGTCGATCCCACAGGGATTGAAGGATTGAGCAATTTTAGTTTAGTGGTTGATTTAGTCAAGCGAATCAAGTGTTGGTTTGAGTGGTTTGTAATTGACAGAAGCTAAATTGAATGAAATGTAAAGGGAGAGGGAAGAATTGCAGTAAATTAAAGATAACAGAAAGTAAAAGTGCTGAATCTTAAAGAACAAGTAAATTAAATTGCAGAAGCTTAGATTGCAAGAAATGTAAATGACTGAATCTTAAAGTGCAAGGAATATAAATTGCTTGAATTGTAAAAGGGTTCAGGGAGCTGGGATTGCAGAAATTAAACAATCACAAGTGAATTGCAACAAACAGAAGAGCAAAAGATGAATTAAATTGAAGTAGATCTCAAACAGAAAAGTAAAAATGCTTGAAGAATTAAAATAGAAAGTAAATGTATCTTAATTGCAGAAGTTAAAAGAGAAATTGAAGATCTCAGGAGTGTAAGAGACTAGAAAACAAGTCTAGATCTCAAATCCTTCTTTGATCCAACAAGAACAATTGAAAAAGAAATGGAAAAGTAAATTGCAGAAGAAAAGAGAAGAATGAAAGTAGTAAATAGAATTTGCAATCAAATCACAGTTTTTAGAATTATGCAGAAAAATAAACAAGAGATCTCAAGGTGAGATTGAAACAGAATTTCTTCAATTCTTCACCCAAGATCCAAGACAAGAAGTAAAGAGTGCTCAAGCAAGAACAAGGAAGAAGAGAGATCAATTCTCCTTCCAAATTCTCCAAGATCCAAATTCAATGTAAAAACTCTCAAAATTATAAAATGAAAATTATCCAAGAAGCAAAAGGTTCTCTCTAAATCAAAGTAGCTTCTATTTATACACTTTCTATTTTCGGATTTTAGAATTTGGAGTGGGCTTTTTAGTTTGGTGAAGAATTGACTTTTAATTGAATTTTGGTCCAATTTTAGCCCAAGAGTGTTTGCTCCCAGTGGAGTGCTCTGCTCTCGAGGGGAGCGGAGCATCAAGGCTTGTCTTTGGCCTCTTTGTTGCATGCCAAGGTTGGGTGCCTCAAGATAGCGCTCTGCTCTTGTGGGGAGCGGAGCATTGCCTTGTCCTGGAGCTTGTCTTGTGCGCACCAAGCTCCCTGGACTGTGTCAAGTCGCGCCTCATGCACCCTTGGCCGTGTCAAGCTTGTGCCAGGAGTGAAGAAAGTAGCGCTCTGCTCTTAGCAAGAGCGTAGCACTCTTTTTGCTTGGGTGAGGTCCCAAGTTCGAAACCCTAGGAAGGAATTGCTGGCTCTTGTTCTTTGTGAAGGAAACAAGGTTGGCGCATGCATTGAGTAGGAGTGCCTTTGGCCAATTTTTGGCTTATTTCCTTTGTGAGTAGCGCTCCCCCACTCCCTCTTGCTCATGAGTTCGAACCTTGTAGCTTTCACTAGAAAACTTCTTCCTTGAATTTATTTTTGAGTGAAGCCTGATAATGCTCTTGACAAGAGCAGAGCATCATTCTTCTCCCCTTTCTCTCTTGGTTCAAAATTGTGCTCCGTTCTCAAGGGGAGCGTAGCATCCAAGTCTTGCTTCCTTGGTTCATTGTTGTGCTCCCTTAGAGAGTGCTCCGCTCTTGGAGAGAGCGCTGTGCTTCCTCCTTCCATGTGCCATGATTCCTTGTTTCCTTTGCAACACTCTTCTCTTCCTTAGGCCACGCTTCTTAGGCCACGCTTTCTTGTTTTCTTCTTTTCTTCACCTACAAGTAATCAAAACAACCTATCAAAGTATCACCAAATTCACACGGTTTATAAATCATTTAAAAATCAATTAAATTTAGCTTAAACCTCATGATTTAGTATCAATTAAATGGTGGTTGATTGATTCAAAGAAACCATGCAATTCCATTCCAAATTACTTACTTACAATGCAACAAAGTGCATAAAACCTAATAAAAACAAAGAAAAAAACTAGTAAAACTAGGCTAAGATGACTTGTCATCAACAGAGAAGTCATCCATGAATACTTCAAGGAACTTCTCTACCATGTCATAGAAAATGGATAACATACATCTCTGAAAGGTGGCAGGTGCATTGCACAGGCCAAATGGCATTCGTCTATAGGCGAATACGCCCGAAGGACATGTGAATGTCGTCTTCTCTTGATCTTGTGGATCTACTGCTATTTGATTGTACCCAGAATATCCATCCAGAAAATAATAAAAAGCATGACCTGCTAGTCTTTCTAGCATTTGGTCAATGAAGGGTAAAGGAAAGTGATATTTCCTCGTGGCGTCATTGAGTTTTCTGTAATCAATGAACATACGCCATTGAAGAACTAAAGATTGATGGTTTAGAAGTTATAGTAAACTCTCGTTGCAAGTATAGTTACTAAACCAAGCAATCAACCTTTCTTACAAAAGTTTTGGTTGTCACAAGTAACAAACCCCTTAAAAATTGATAACCGAGTATTTAAACCTCGGGTCGTCTTCTCAAGGAATTGCAGGGAAGTATGTTCTTATTATTGGTTATGAGTCTTGTAAATTAGGGGTTTTGAAAGTAAGGAAGCAGTATGTTGAATGATAATAAGAATAAAATAAATAACTATAAAATAGACTCTTGGCAAGGTATGAAAACTGGAAATCCTATCCTGGTTATCCTTATCAATTGTAAGGAGAATTGAATTTTTCTTCCACTTTGTTAACCTCTAACTATGAAGGTAAGTTAAGTGGATGAATTAATTTTTATTCCTCAGGTCCAGTCTTTCCTTGGGAAAAGTTAGGGTTATTGGAACTCGAATTAATTTTTGAAGAATTCTAATTTTTAATCAACAATGAGTTTGATAACTCAAGAGTCACCAATTCTTTAACCAAAGCCAAAAGGAAAAATATCTAAATTAAATTAAAAGCATTCATATAAATAAAGCAAAGTGATGAGCGGATAATTTATACGCTTTTTGGCATTGTTTTTACTTAGTTTTTAGTATGATTTAGTTGGTTTTTAGTATATTTTTATTAGTTTTTAATTAAAAATCAAATTTCTAGACTTTACTAGGAGTTTGAGTGTTTTTCTATAATTTCATGTATTTTTTGGCTGAAATTGAGGGAGCTGAGCAAAAATCTGATTCAGGCTGAAAAAGGACTGCTGATGCTGTTGGATTCTAATCTCCCTACACTCAAAGTGGATTTTCTGAAGCTACAGAACTCCAAATGGCGCGCTCTCAATTGAGTTGCAAAGTAGACATCCAGGGCTTTCCAGCAATATATAATAGTCCATACTTTGCTCAAGGATAGATGATGTAAACTGGCGTTCAACGCCAGTTCCATGTTGCAGTCTAGCGTCCAGCGCCAGAAACAAGTTACAAGTTGGAGTTCAACGCTAGAAACAGGTTACAACCTGGCGTTGAACGCCCAAAACAGCCCAGGCATGTGAGAAGCTTAAGTCTCAGCTCCAGCACACACCAAGTGGGCCCCAGAAGTGGATTTCTGTACTATCTATCATAGTTTACTCATTTTCTGTAAACCTAGGTTACTAGTTTAGTATTTAAACAACTTTTAGAGATTTATTTTGCATCTCATGACATTTTTAGATCTGAACTTTGTACTCTTTGACGGCATGAGTCTCTAAACTCCATTGTTGGGGGTGAGGAGCTCTGTTGTGTTTCGATGAATTAATGCAATTACTTCTGTTTTCTATTCAAACACGCTTGTTCCTATCTAAGATGTTCATTCGTGCTTCATTATGATGAATGTGATGATCCGTGACACTCATCACCATTCTCAACCTATGAACGTGTGCCTGACAACCACTTTCGTTCGACATTAGATTGAATGAAAATCTCTTAGATTCCTCAATCAGAATCTCCGTGGTATAAGCTAGAATCTATTGGCGGCATCCTTGAGAATCCGGAAAGTCTAAACCTTGTCTGTGGTATTCCGAGTAGGATTCTGGGATTGGATGACTGTGACGAGCTTCAAACTCACGAGTGCTGGGCGTAGTGACAAACACAAAAGGATAGTAAATCCTATTCCTGTATGATCGAGAACCTACAGATGATTAGTCGTGCGGTGACAGCACTCCTGGACCATTTTCACTGAGAGGAAGGATGGTAGCCATTGACAACAGTGATCCACCAACACACAGCTTGCCATAGGAGGGACGTGCGTGCGTGAAGAAGAAGACAGGAAGAAAGCAGAGATTCAAAAGACAAAGCATCTCCAAAACTCCAACATATTTTCTATTACTGCATAACAAGTATTTATTTCATGCTCTTTTATTCCTCGCAATTCAATTTGATAAGTGAATTGTTTTCCTAACTAAGAGCTACAAGGTAACCATAGATTGCTTCAAGCCAACAATCTCCGTGGGATTCGACCCTTACTCACGTAAGGTATTACTTGGACGACCCAGTGCACTTGCTGGTTAGTTGTGCGAATTTGTGAAAAATAGTAATATTGACATTGACATGTAACAAATTCGTGCACCAAGTTTTTGGTACCGTTGTCGGGGATTGTTCGAGTTTGGACAACTGACGGTTTATTTTGTTTCTTACATCAGGAAAAATTTTTCTTTTTGGTCTAGAGTCTTCTATTATTGTTTTTGGTCGAAATTATTTTTTTAAATCCTTATTTTCTCTTTTTAAATTTTTCGAAATTTTTTTTAACTAATAATTGAGTTTTTCTGTTTGAGTTTAGTGTCATGTTTTAAGTTTGGTGTCAACTGCATGTTTTTATTTCCCTTTAAATTTTCGAATTGCATGTTCTTTGTTCTTTCTTAATCTTCAAGTTGTTCTTGTTTATTTTCCTTGTTTGATCTTTAGTTTTTCTTGTTTTGTGATTTTTCTTATTTTTCTTGTGTATTTTTGAATTATTAGCATCTAAAAAAAAAAGATTTATTTATACCTTATTAAAACACTTTAAATTTATAGCTCAATTGGCTAGAGCGTGGTGCTTATGTTCTTGGTAATTGGCTATCCTCTTTTTAAAAAAAAACTTTTTCAAAAATAATTTTTCTTTGAATAAATCTTGTGCCAAACTTTAAGTTTGGTGTTTTCTTGTTGATTTTTCTTTAGTTTTCAAAAGTTTTATTTTGGTTTTCCAAAAATTTTAAGTTTGGTGTTCTATCTTCATGTTCCTGTTGTTCTTGTGATTCTTCAAAGTGTTCTTGAGTCTTCCTTGTGTTTTGATCTTAAAATTTTTAAGTTTGGTGTTCCTTGGTGTTTTCCTCCAAAATTTTCGAAAATTAGGAGCATTAGATCTAAAAATTTTAAGTTTTTTGTCTTTTTATTATTTTTCTCTTTCCTCATTGAATTCAAAAATATCTTTTTCCTTTATTTTAATTGATTTTTCGAATTTTCCTTTTAAAAATTCAGATTTTATTTTAAAAATTTTTTATTTTATCTTATCTTAGTTTTAAAATTTCAAAAATTCCAATTTTTTCTAAAAAAATCATATCTTTTTCAAAATCTTATCTTATCTTATTTCAAATTTCAAATTTCAACTTCCCAAATTCAAATTTCAAATTTCAAAATTCAAATTTCAATTTTCAAATTTCAAATTCTAAAATTAATTTTCAAATTTCAAATTTAAATTTCAACACTTTTTAATTTAAATTCCTGATCTTCTCTTACCTAACTTATCTTATCTTTTCTAATCTCAAATTTGAAAATCAAATCTTTTTCATATCTTTTTTATTTTATTTTATTTTATTTTCTTACAAGTATCTTTAATTTTAAGACATATCTTTTTCAAAACTTCCTAACCAATTTCTCTCCATTTTTTTCGAAAATCCTCACCCACATTTTTTTCAAATCTTTTTAATTAATTTAGTTTTCAATTTTCTTTTATTTCTTTTTCTTCTAATTTTCGAAAATATAGTAAATTTTTTAGTTATTTTATTTTATTTTATTTTATTTTATTTTATTTTAATATCGGTTTTTTTAAAAAAAATTTATTTGCAATCCGCATCATCTCCCTTTCTCCATCATGGACCTAAGTGGAAATGAACAGTCCAGAAGGCCTCTGGGGTCATATGCTAACCCCACTACTGCTTCATATGGGAGCAGTATCTGTATACCCTCCATTGGAGTCAGTAGCTTTGAGTTGAATCCTCAGCTCATTATCATGGTGCAGCAAAGTTGCCAGTATTCCGGTCTTCCACAGGAAGAACCTACAGAGTCTCTGGCACAATTTTTACAAATTACTGACACAGTACATGATAAGAAAGTAGATCAGGATGTCTACAGATTATTACTGTTTCCATTTGCTGTAAAAGACCAAGCTAAGAGGTGGTTAAATAACCAACCTAAGGCTAGCATAAGGACATGGAAACAGCTGTCAGAAAAATTCCTGAATCAATACTTCCCTCCAAAACGGATGACACAAGTAAGGGTGAACATCCAAGGCTTTAAACAAGGAGATAATGAATCTCTTTATGATGCCTGGGAGAGATACAGAGAGATGCTAAGAAAATGCCCCTCTGAAATATTTTCAGAATGGGTGCAGTTAGACATCTTCAATTATGGGCTTACAGAGAAAGCTCAAATTTCTCTAGATCACTCAGCTGGTGGATCTATACACATGAGAAAGACAATTGAAGAGGCTCAAGAGCTTATTGATACAGTTGCCAAAAATCAGCATCTGTACCTAAGCTGTGAATCTTCCATGAAAGAAGAGGCTAAAACAGTAACTGCTGAACTCAGTCCTGCAGAACAAATTACTGAATTCAATCAGCAATTAGACTTTCTAAAAAAACAGCTGGCCAAATTCAAGGAGATACTACAAGACACAAGAATGGCTAATCTGAATATGGAAGTACAGTTGAAGCAAACAAAACAGTAGTTATCAAAACAAATAACGGAAAAGTGCAAAGCAATTTAATTAAGAAGTGGAAAAACATTAAATACCTCACTTCAAGGCAGCAGAAAGCCAAGAAAAGAACAACTGATAGAGGATGAGCAAAATACTATCCAAAATCCCTCTGAGGATAGTAAGAGCCCAAAGAGGAATAACTTTGGCGTTCAAACGCCAGAAAAGGATGCAAAGCCG
Source organism: Arachis ipaensis (assembly GCF_000816755.2). NCBI lineage: Eukaryota > Viridiplantae > Streptophyta > Magnoliopsida > Fabales > Fabaceae > Arachis > Arachis ipaensis. Next base: position 78,938,822 of record NC_029794.2, on the reverse strand, counting down.
GCATTAAACGCCAAACCCATGTACAGTTCTGGTGTTCAAACGCTAGGAACAGGTAAGAAGCTGGCGTCAAACACCCAATGGAAGCTCAGTTCTGGCGTTCTAACGCCAGAAACAGGTAGGAAGTTGGCGTCCAACGCCAATCAAGCTTCCAACCCTGGCATTCAAATGCCAGTGAGGGATCAGACATACACAAGTGCTGATAACAACCCCTCTAAAAAGGCTTTCCCAACCACTTCTGTAGGAAATAAACCTACACCAACCAAGGTTGAGGAGTACAAAGCTAAGATACCTTATCCTCAAAAATTCCACCAAGAGGAGCAGGATAAGCAATTTGCTCGCTTTGCAGACTATCTCAGGACTCTTGAAATAAAGATTCCATTTGCAGAGGCACTTGAGCAAATACCCTCTTATGCCAAGTTCATGAAAGATATCTTGAGTCATAAGAAGGATTGGAGAGAAACTGAAAGAGTTCTCCTCACTGAAGAATGCAGTGCAGTCATTCTGAAAAGCTTCCCAGAAAAGCTTAAAGATCCCGGGAGCTTTATGATACCATGCATATTAGAGGGTAATTGCACCAAGACAGCTTTATGTGATCTTGGGGCAAGCATCAACCTAATCCTTGCATCCACTATCCGAAAGCTTGGCTTGACTGAAGAGGTCAAACCAACCCGGATCTGTCTTCAACTTGCTGATGGCTCCATTAAATACCCATCAGGCATAATTGAGGACATGATTATCAAGGTTGGGCCATTTGCCTTCCCTACTGACTTTGTAGTGCTGGAAATGGAGGAGCACAAGAGTGCAACTCTCATTCTAGGAAGACCATTCCTAGCAACTGGACGAACCCTCATTGACGTCCAAAAAGGGGAGATAACCCTGAGAGTCAATGAGGATGAGTTTAAGTTGAATGTTGTCAAAGCTATGCAACATCCAGACACATCAGACGACTGCCTGAGCATTGATATTATTGACTCCCTAGTGGAAGAGGTCAATATGACTGAGAGTCTCGAATCAGAGCTAGAGGACATTTTTAAAGATGTTCAGCCTAATCTAGAGGATTCAGAGGAATTGAAAGAGCCTCTGAAACTTCCTCAGGAAGAGGAAAAACCTCCTAAACCTGAGCTCAAACCATTACCACCATCCCTGAAATATGTATTTCTGGGAGAAGGTGACACTTTTCCGGTGATCATAAGCTCTGCTTTAAATCCCCTGGAAGAGGAAGCGCTACTTCAAGTGCTAAGGACACACAAGACAACTCTTGGGTGGTCCATAAGTGACCTTAAGGGCATCAGCCTAGCAAGATGCATGCACAAGATCCTATTGGAGGATAATGCTAAGCCAGTGGTTCAACCACAGAGGCAGCTAAATCCAGCCATGAAGGAAGTGGTGCAGAAAGAGGTCACTAAGTTACTAGAGGCTGGGATTATTTATCCTATTTCTGATAGCCCCTGGGTGAGTCCTGTCCATGTTGTCCCTAAGAAGGGACGTATGATAGTAGTTCATAATGAAAAAAATGAACTGGTTCCTACAAGAACAGTTACAGGGTGGCGTATGTGTATTGACTACAGAAGGCTCAATACAGCCACCAGGAAGGATCACTTCCCTTTACCATTCATAGACCAGATGCTAGAAAGACTAGCAGGTCATGAATACTACTGCTTTTTGGATGGCTATTCAGGTTACAACCAAATTGCAGTAGATCCACAGGACCAAGAGAAAACAGCATTCACATGTCCTTCTGGTGTATTTGCCTACAGAAGGATTCCTTTTGGTCTGTGTAATGCACCTGCAACCTTTCAGAGGTGCATGCTCTCTATCTTCTCTGATATGGTAGAGAAGTTTCTGGAAGTCTTCATGGATGACTTTTCAGTATTTGGAGACTCATTCAGCTCCTGCCTTAACCATTTAGCACTTGTTCTGAAAAGATGCCAAGAAACCAACCTAGTTTTAAACTGGGAAAAATGTCACTTTATGGTGACTGAAGGGATTGTTCTTGGGCATAAAATTTCAAACAAGGGAATAGAGGTGGATCAAACTAAAGTTGAAGTAATTGAAAAATTACCACCACCTGCCAATGTTAAGGCAATCAGAAGCTTTCTGGGGCATGTAGGATTCTATAGGAGGTTTATAAAGGATTTTTCAAAAATTAAACTTCTGAGCAATCTGCTAGCTGCTGACACGCCATTTGTGTTTGACACAAAGTGTCTGCAGGCGTTTGAGACCCTGAAAGCTAAGTTGGTCACAACACCAGTTATTTCTGCACCAGACTGGACATTACCATTCGAACTAATGTGTGATGCCAGTGACCATACCATTGGTGAAGTATTGGGACAGAGGCATAACAAGCTTCTGCATGTCATTTATTATGCTAGCAGTGTTTTGAATGATGCCCAGAAAAATTACACAACCACAGAAAAAGAATTACTTGCAGTGGTTTATGCCATTGACAAGTTTAGATCCTACTTAGTAGGATCAAAAGTGATTGTGTACACTGACCATGCTGCTCTTAAATATCTACTCACAAAGCAGGATTCAAAGCCCAGGCTCATAAGATGGGTGTTGCTTCTGCAAGAGTTTGATATAGAAATAAGAGACAGAAAAAGGACAGAGAATCAAGTAGCTGATCACCTGTCCCGGATAGAACCAGTAGTAGGAGCATCCCTCCCTCCTACTGAGATCTCTGAAACCTTTCCGGATGAGCAATTGTTTGCTATTCAAGAAGCTCTGTGGTTTGTAGACATTGCAAACTATAAGACACAAGGTTCTCCTTCTGTAACCATAGAGAGGAAGCATGAAAAGCTTCTCTCACTGCAGAGTCAACCAAAGCCCCCACAGTCAAACTCTAAGTTTGGTGTTGGGAGGCCACAACCAAACTCTAAGTTTGGTGTTGAACCCCCACATTCAAACTCTAAGGTTGGTGTTGGGAGGTCCCAACCTTGCTCTGATTATCTGTGAGGCTCCATGAGAGCTTACTGTCAAGCTATTGACATTAAAGAAGCGCTTGTTGGGAGGCAACCCAATTTTATTTAATTATATCTATTTATTTTCCATGGCTATTTTATGTTTTCTTTAGGTTGATGATCATGTGAAGTCACAAAAACAAATGGAAAATCAAAAACAGAATGAAAAATAGCATGAAAAATAGCACACCCTGGAGGAAGATCATTCTGGCGTTTAAACGTCAGAAACAAGCATCTGTCTAGCGTTTAATGCCAGAAACAAGCACCAAGCTGGTGTTTAACGCCAGAAACAAGCATCATTCTGGCGTTAAACGCCAGAAACAGGCTACATTTGGGCGTTTAACGCCAGAAACAGGCAGCAGTCTGGCGTTAAACGCCAGGATTGCACAGTAAGGGCATTTTATACGCCTAATTGGAGCAGGGATGCTAAATCCTTGACCCCACTGGATATGTGGACTCCACAGGATCCCCAACTACCTCACCATTCAAATTCAAACCATTTCCCTCCCAAACCCACCCATTCACACACTTCCATCTCCTCCATCTTCTCCACTTCTTTTTTCTTTTGCTCGAGGACGAGCAAACCTTTTAAGTTTGGTGTGGTAAAAGCATTGCTTTTGTTTTTTCATAATTTAGTGGTTGAGCAATTGACTGCAGATCAAAGAGCTATGAGGAAAAAGCAACAAAGGCAAGGAAGAGACATAGAGGAGCTCAAGAGCACCATTGGTTCTTCAAGAAGAAGAAGACGCCACCCTCATTAAGGTGGACCCATTCCTTAATCTCTTTGTTCTTATTTTCCTGTTTTTCATTTACTATGCTTCATGTTTAATTATGTTTGTGCCTTTACTATATGATCACTAGTATCTAAGTGTCTATGTCTTAAAGATATGAATGTCCTATGAATCCATCACCTTTCTTAAATGAAAATTGTTTTCTGAAAAAGAAAAAAAAGTAAATGAATTTCGAATTTTAAAATAGTTTAATTATTTTGATGTGGTGGCAATACTTTTTGTTTTCTGAATGAATGCTTGAACAGTGCATATGTCTTTTGAATTTGTTGTTTATGAATGTTAAAATTGTTGGCTCTTGAAAGAATGATGAAAAAGGAGAAATGCTATTTGATAATCTGAAAAATCATAAAAATGATTTTTGAAGCAAGAAAAAGCAGTGAAGAACAAAGCTTGCAGAGAAAAAAAAATGCGAAAAAAAAGCAAGAAAAAGAAAAAGCAAGCAGAAAAAGCCAAAAACTCTTTAAACCAAAAGGCAAGAGCAAAAAGCCAATAGCCCTTAAAATCAAAAGGCAAGGGTAATAAAAAGGATCCAAGGCTTTGAGCATCAGTGGATAGGAGGGCCTAAAGGAATAAAATCCTAGCCTTAGTGGCTAAACCAAGCTGTCCCTAACCATGTGCTTGTGGCGTGAAGGTGTCAAGTGAAAACTTGAGACTGAGCGGTTAAAGTCGAGGTCCAAAGCAAAAAAAAAAAAAATAGAGTGTGCTTAAGAACCCTGGACACCTCTAATTAGAGACTTTAGCAAAGTTGAGTCACAATCTGAAAAGGTTCACCCAGTTATGTGTCTGTGGCATGTATGTATCTGGTGGTAATACTGGAAAACAGAGTGCTTAGGACCACGGCCAAGACTCATAAAGTAGTTGTGTTCAAGAATAAACATACTGAACAAGGAGAATCAATAACACTATCTAAATTCTGAGTTCCTATAGATGCCAATCATTCTGAACTTCAAAGGATAAAGTGAGATGCCAAAACTGTTCAGAAGCAAAAAGCTAATAGCCCCCGCTCATCTAATTAACACTGATCTTCATAGATGTTTTTGGAATTTATTTTATATTCTCTTCTTTTTATCCTACTTTTTTTTAGTTGCTTGGGGACAAGCAACAATTTAAGTTTGGTGTTGTGATGAGCGGATAATTTATACGCTTTTTGGCATTATTTTTACTTAGTTTTTAGTATGATTTAGTTGGTTTTTAGTATATTTTTATTAGTTTTTATTAAAAATCACATTTCTGGACTTTACTATGAGTTTGTGTGTTTTTCTGTGATTTCAGGTATTTTCTGGCTGAAATTGAGGGAGCTGAGCAAAAATCTGATTCTGGCTGAAAAAGGACTGCTGATGCTATTGGATTCTGACCTCTCTACACTCAAAGTGGATTTTCTGAAACTACAGAACTCCAAATGGCGTGCTCTTAATTGCGTTGGAAAGTAGACATCCAGGGCTTTCCAGCAATATATAATAGTCCATACTTTGCTCAAGGATAGATGACGTAAACTGGCGTTCAATGCCAGTTCCATGTTGCAGTCTGGCGTCCAGCGCCAGAAACAAGTTATAAGTTGGAGTTCAACGCCAGAAACAGGTTACAACCTGGCGTTGAACGCCCAAAACAAGCCAGACACGTGAGAAGCTTAAGTCTCAGCCCCAGCACACACCAAGTGGGCCCCAGAAGTGGATTTCTGCACTATCTATCATAGTTTACTCATTTTCTTTAAACCTAGGTTACTAGTTTAGTATTTAAATAACTTTTAAAGATTTATTTTGCATCTCATGACATTTTTAGATCTGAACTTTGTACTCTTTGATGGCATGAGTCTCTAAACTCCATTGTAGGGGTGAGGAGCTCTGCTGTGTTTCGATGAATTAATGCAATTACTTCTGTTTTCTATTCAAACATGCTTGTTCCTATCTAAGATGTTCATTCATGCTTCATTATGATGAATGTGATGATCCGTGACACTCATCACCATTCTCAACCTATGAACGTGTGCCTGACAACCACTTCTGTTCTACATTAGATTGAATGAGTATCTCTTAGATTTCTCAATCAGAATCTCCGTGGTATAAGCTAGAATCTATTGGTGGCATCCTTGAGAATCCGGAAAGTCTAAACCTTGTCTGTGGTATTCCGAGTAGGATTCTGGGATTGGATGACTATGACGAGCTTCAAACTCGCGAGTGCTGGGCGTAGTGACAGACGTAAAAGGATAGTAAATACTATTCCGGTATGATCGAGAACCTACCGATGATTAGCCGTGCGGTGACAGCGCACCTGGACCATTTTCACTGAGAGGAAGGATGGTAGCCATTGACAACGGTGATCCACCAACACACATCTTGCCATAGGAGGGACGTGCGTGCGTGAAGAAGAAGACAGGGAGAAAGCAGAGATTCAAAAGACAAAGCATCTCCAAAACTCCAACATATTCTCTATTACTGCATAACAAGTATTTATTTCATGCTCTTTTATTCCTCGCAATTCAATTTGATAAGTGAATTATTTTCCTGACTAAGAGCTACAAGGTAACCATAGATTGCTTCAAGCCAAAAATCTCCATGGGATTCGACCCTTACTCACGTAAGGTATTACTTGGACGACCCAGTGCACTTGCTGGTTAGTTGTGCGAATTTGTGAAAAATAGTAATATTGACATTGACATGTAACAAATTCGTGCACCACAAAGCAAAATTAAATCTGAAAATACCTCGAATTGTATTCACAAAAGAAATCAAATCTAACATGGATATTCATAAATTAAATTGCAAAAATAAATAAAAGAAACATTGAACCTGTGATCGCAAAAGATGAAATAATCATAAAGTGAAAAGAATCCTAATTCTAAATCCTAAGAGAGAGGAGAGAACCTCTCTCTCTAAAAACTACATCTACTCCTAAAATTGTGAATGTGAAAGCTTAATTATGAATGGATGCATTTCCCCACTTTATAGCCTCTAATCTGTGTTTTCTGGGCCGCAAACTGGGTCGAAAACAGCCCAGAAATCGCTGGAGAAGAAATCTGCCACGCTGATTTTCGCCACTGCAACGCGTCCGCATGGAGAACGCGTTCGCGTCACCTAGCATCAAGGAAACTATGGCATATTATATATCAAATCAAAGCCCCGGACGTTAGCTTTCTAACACAACTGGAACCGCGTCGTTTGGACCTTTGTAGCTCGTGTTATGGCTGTTTTAGTGCAAGAGGGTCAGGCTGACAACTTTGCAGTTCCTTCAGCTTCTTGTATTCCTTCCATTTTTGCATGCTTTCTTTCCATCCTCTGAGTCATTCCTGCCCTGTAATCTCTGAAATCACTTAACACACATATCAAGGCATCTAATGTTGGTAAGAGAGGATTAATATTAGCAAATATAAGGCCAAAGAAGCATGTTTTCAATCAAAGCACATAATTAGGAAGGCAAATGTAAAACCATACAAATAGTATGAATAAGTGGGTAAAGAGTTGATAAAAATCACTCAATTCAGAACAAGATAAACCGTAAAATAGTGGCTTATCAGCCACTCTATAACAGTCATTTTCGGGATCAGTTCATTCTTTTCATTGTGAACCACTATCATTCATTCCTTCTTAGGAACAACCTGGACAGGGCTCACCCAAGGGCTATCAGAAATGGTATAAATGATCTTAGCCTCCCAAAGTTTAGTGACTTCCTTCTGCACTACTTCCTTCATAGATGGATTCAAACACTTCCGTGGTTGTACCACTGGTTTGGCATTATTCTCCAATAGGATTTTATGCATGCATCGGGCTAGGCTAATGCCCTTAAGGTCACTTATAGTACATCCAAGGATGGTCCTATGTGTTTTGAGCACTTTAATGAGTGCTTCTTCTTCTTGTGGCTCTAAGGTAGAGCTTATGATCACAGAAAAGGTATCTCCATCTCCAAAAAAATGCATATTTCAAGGAAGAGGGTAATGGCTTAAGCTCAAGCTTAGGAGGCTTCTCCTTTTCCTGAGAGGTTTCTAGAGGTTCCTCTGAATTAGGCTGAGTATCATTAAGGATATCATCAAGCCTGTCCTTGGAGCTTTCAGCCATATTGACTTCTTCCACAAGGGAATCAATGAAGTCAATACTCAGGCATTCCTCAGGAATGTCTGGATGCTGCATAGCCTTCACAGCATTCAGTACAAACTTCTACTCATTGACTCTTAGGGTTACTTTCCCTTTTTCAACATTAATGAGGGTTCGTCCTGCGACTAGGAAAGGTCTTCCTAGGATGAGAGATGCACTCTTGTTCCCCTCTATGTCCAATAATACAAAGTCAGTGGGAAAGGAAAAAGGTCCAACCTTAACAATCATGTTCTCTATTACTCCTGATGGTATCTTAATAGACCCATCGGTAAGTTGAAGGCACATGTGGGTTGGTTTGACTTCATTAGTCAAGCAGCACTTCTTTATTAGTGAAGATAGTATTAGGTTGATGCTTGCTCCAAGGTCACATAGAGCTGTCCTTGTACAAGCATTACCTAGAGTGCATGGTATCATAAAGCTTCCAGGATCTTTAAGCTTCTCTGGCAAGCTGTTCTGAATAATTTCACTACATTCCTCAGTGAGGAGGACTATTTGTGTCTCTCTCCAATCCTTCTTATGGCTTAGAATGTCCTTCATGAACTTTGCATAAGAAGGTATCTGTTCAAGAGCTTCTGCGAAAGGGATCTTTATTTCTAATGTTCTAAGATACTTCGCAAAGCGAGCAAACTGTTTATCCTTTTTCTCTTAGTAGAGTTTCTGAGGAAATGGCATTTTAGCCTTGTACTCATCCACCTTGGTTGAAGGAGGCCGAATGCCATATGGATTGGGAGGGGGGTTACTAGCTTGCTTAGGAGGGTTGTTATCAATGAACAACTGTCCTCCCTTGCATGGGCGTTCAACGCCCATGCTGCTGTCCCCTTGGGCGTTTGGACACCCAATCTCTCCCCTTTTCTTGGCGTTTTTCACCAATAAGGTTACCTTCCTGAGCGTTTGAAAAAGATTTGAATTTTGAATTTTGAAATTGAATTTTGAAATTTGAAATTTTAATTTTTGAAATTTTGTAAGTTGAAATTTTAAATTTGAAATAAGATAAGATAAGATTTTGAATAAGATATGATTTTTGATTTTGAAAAGATTTGATTTTTTTTAATTTTAAAATTAAGATAAGATAAGATAAAAAATTAAAAATTAAAAATCTGAAATTTTTTTTTCAAAAATTAAAGAAAAAGAAAATAAAAATAAAGGACTCTAATCAAAGTTATACTCTTGCAAAAATCAAAGACTCAACAAGAACATAAATTGAACAAAGAAAAGAAAAAAATATTTTTGAAAAGATTTTTTTTTAATTTTTTGAAAAAATAAGAAGAAGAAAATAAATAAAATACCTGATCTAGGGAGCAAGACAATCTGGCAGTTTGTCCAAACTCAACAATCCCCGGCAGCGGCGCCGAAAACTTGGTGCACGAATCCTCACACTTTCGTATAGCTGTACCAGCAAGTGCACTGGATCGTCCAAGTAATACCTGAGTGAGTTAGGGTCGATCCCACGAGGATTGTGGCTTGAAGCAAGCAACGGTTGTCTAGCAAAAACTTAGTCAGGCAGATCAGAAGGTTGATTTTGTTTGAATGTAGTTTGATTGTAAATTTGAATGGAATTAGTAAAAGAAATATGACAGAAGGGTATAAGGTATTGAAATCAGTAGAATGGTTATATTTGAGGATTGGAATTTCTTAGCCTTTCTGAATTAACTCTGGTATTACTGCTTCCTTTGCTTGTGATTGATTTCTTCAATGGCAGGCTGTATATGATTGACACTGGTTTGAGCAGCTGCCAATACTCCTCCAAATCTGAACCCCAGATCCATTCTAATTGAGGGTGAAGCTTCTTAGGATTCTAGCCTCTACCATAGAGACCCTAATCTCCCCGAAAATTGGCTGAACTAATGTCTCGAGAAGTCCCCAATAAAATCGTGGATTAGCCGTCTGAGAGACGTATATTCAAGCTAGTGGTTCATCATTGTCCAATGAAAGACACATTATGAAGCCATGTAGAATGTGATAACCTTATGCCAGTTCAACGCATTCATATTGATGAAGAATGAATATACATCTTTGAATTGATCAAACACAGATCGAAGAGAAACAGTAATACTTTTATTAATTTATAGGATTCAGCAGGGCTCCTCCCTTCAACCTAGGAGGTTTAGAAACTCATGCTGAAGAGAAAATACAATGGAAAAATGTGAATGGTGTATGATAAGTGTACGAATAACATGAATCTAATCCCTTAAATACTAAACAAATGACTAGTAAGGGTAAAACAGTCTATTTAGTGCTAAAATCCACTTCTGAGGCCCACTTGGTGAGTGTTTGGGCTGAACTTTAATGAGATCCACATGCTATGAGCCTCATTGGGCATGGAATGCCAGCTAGGGGGTCCTCTCTGGGCCTTTGGACACTGGGCTCTGCTCTTTGGGCGCTGGACACGTGGAAGGGGGCAGGAAGCTGGCGTTGGATGCCACTTTTGGGCCTTCTAATCCGAAGAAAAGTATGGACTATTATATATTGCTGGAAAGCTCTGGAAGCCAGCTTTTCATAGCCGTTAAGAACGCTCCATTTAGACTTTTATAGCAGTCAGATCTGGACAGCATCTGCAGTGCTTTCTCTGTCTCTAAATCAGACTTCTACTCCAGCTCCTCAATTTCAGCCAGAAATACCTGAAATTGCCCAAAAATACAAGAACTCATAGTAGAATCCAAAATGTGAATTTAACACTAAAACCTATAAAAACTTAATAAAAACTACTAAAAACTATATGTAAATGATGTCAAAAAGTGTATAAAATATCCACTCATCATTTTTGAACTTGCTTGAAGTATTTTTATGGAACATAGAAAAAGAGCTTGAACAAAACATCAAGTGAGAATTGAGCTTTAATTGTGTGGTTGCACATTTTCATCCACAAAATTTTGTTCTTATGTGTTATACTCTTTTATGATTGCGATCTTAGATTCACTTGAATCTTTATGTCCTATATTTGATGTTTTGAATGCATTTAGTATGATTGAGGCCATTTTTGAAATTGAACTCACTAACCCATATGGCTAACCCTTACATCTACCTTTGTAAACCACTTTTGAGCCTTTAATTCCCCTTTGTTCTAATGTTAAGCACATTATTTGCCCTAAGCGAAAAACCAGTAATGTCCATGAATTGTATCTTTGATTAGCTTGGGTTGAGTGTGTGTGTTAATCAAGTGTGGGGAGAAATTTGTGGGGAAATATTGGTAGTTAGTTTTCTTTGGGTATTCATTGAAAAAACTTGGAAAATGGGTCATTATTCATGCATTCATGGTTTAAGACATATGCATCTCTTGTTGTTGAAAAAAAAATAAGAAAATTTTGCTGTTAAAAAAATCAAATAAAATTGCATAATAGCATATGAAATAAAAAGGTGAATAAAAGGATGCATATGTTTATGTTTTGGAAAGAAAATGCATCAGTAAATGGATAGTTAGGTTGTTTTGTTATGTGTATATAGGATAGTATAGGATTAGGTGGACACTTGAGCTAATCAAAGATCTAATTCACTAAGTCCACTTAACCATATTAAACCTACCTTGACCCTAGCCCCATTACAACCCTCCAAAGACCTCATGAAATTTATTTTCATGCATCAAATATTAGTTGATTGTTAGATGACTTGCAAATCTTTGAAGAACATGATTAAAGGAGAATTGAGTGATTAAGCCCTAAACACTGAGCGAATAGAGTGAATACACATCCGGTGAGGGGTTCGATCGCTCAATTCTATGTTCTTGTTCCTTATATTGTATCTTCTTGCAAGTTGTTTGTGTGTTAGCTTTGAAAATTTTAATTCAATTCTTTGGACATTGATCATAGTGCATTGACTTTTTGCCTTGGCCCTAGGCTTTCTTAGGAAGGATTAGAATTTCATGGTTGTTTCTATCAATCTTTAGTAGAATAAATATTACTAGGTTAGTTGCATACATATAGGTAGTACATTAAATAAATTGTTTGCCCTTCCATTCATCTCCTTTAATTGTGATTAGCATGAAAACATGCTATTATTTAAGTGTGGGAGAATTGATGAATCCATATTTAATGATGAATTTTAGTTTGATTTGAGTGGATTTTATCATATAAACCCACATTTATTCATCCAAATAGCATACTTTTGTTTTCTCTCCTTAAATTGTGCCTAATTGTAAAAATATGCTATTTTGTGCTTAATTTAGCCAATTTTATTCCACTTTCATGCCATTCGATGCCTTGATGGTTTTATGAGTGATTTCAGGTGTAATAGGTTGGAATGGCTTGATAAGAGTGGAAGAAAAGCATGGAATTAGGAGAAAACATGAAGAAAATAAAGGAGAAAAGCATTTCAGAGTGTGCCCACGCACACCATCTGTGCCTACGCACAAGGATCAAAATCAGCACCTTTGTCCATGCATAGGTCTATGCCCATGCACAGAATGAAAATCAGCAAGTGTGCCCATGCACAACTTCAGTGCGTACGCATAGGAGGAAAATCAGCATGTGTACGTACGCACACGCCTGTGCATACGTACGCACACGCACAAGTACCAGCACATGACTTCATTAAAAAGTCATGTGGCTCGCGATTTGAGGGACTTTTTGGCCCATTTCTGAAGGCTTTGGAGCATATATGAAGGGGGAAGCAACACCATATCACACCATACACTACCATACTTCATAGAATACATTTTAGGAGTAGTTTTAGGGTAGTTTAGTTTAGGTTTTCTCTCAAATTGCCTTAGTTTTAATTAGGGTTTGTAGCATTTTATACTTCAATTTTGGTCTTGAATTTTGCTATATTATTGTAATTATTTCTTTAATTCCTCTTTTACTACATTACTTGTTCTACACTTTTATATATTTTCATTTCCTTTGTCAATATATACATAGTTTTGCAATTTTGAGTTTTAGTTCATGAAATGATGTTTGATGGGTTTTATATGTTTATGGGATTGCCATTGTTGATTTTGTTCTTTTGTGGTTGATATTTTTCATCTTTTTCCCAAATTTTCCATGTTTTACAATTATGCCCATTAGGTGTTTGATTAAATGCCAATTTTGATTATTGGGTAGATTTTCACCCCTTGGCTTGGGGAAATGAAATTATAGAATACTAGAGTCATAATGTCCAATATTTAGTGATAATTCTTGGGTTGTTAGTTGTTATTGTTTCCACTAACGCTAGCTTCTTACTAAGGTAATTAGTAAGTTAGCTACGATTTGTGGATTAATAACAATTATGCTCACTTGACTTACTCTTCGATCTTAAGGGTAGACTAAGTGAGATTAATCCATCATAATTATCATAGTTGTGGTTATGGCAAGGAAAAAATTCCATAACTCATCCCAAGTCAAGGTTTCATTCATGTTTTGAACCACTTTTCCATCAATTTTGAATCTTACTTGTTTATATTACATATATAGTTCTTTTATTCTTTTATTAGTTTATTAATTGTAATTTTGATCGTTCTTTTATCTCTTTATTGTTTGCTTCTTTATTGAAAAACCCCTTTTGCATTTTACAACCAAAATTGTGTGCTCTTAAGCATTAGTTCCTAGGGAAGACGACCCAAGGTTTGATTACTCTCGATTATATTTTAATTTGAAAAATTAAAGTTTGATTGAGCATTACTTGTTGGTTGAGAACTGCACTTGCAACGAGGTCATTTCTCTTCTACCGAGAAGAAATTCTTAGCCGACGATTTTGGTCTTTCACCAGCATTTGTCTCACGTCAAGTTTTTGGCACCATTGCCGGGGACTTGAATATGTGTGCCATATTATTGGTTGATATAAATATGTTCATATGTGAATAGTTTCTCTCTCTTGATTGTTTGATAGTTTGGTTATTAGTTACAATTTATATTTAATAGTAATTGTTAGTTACTTTACTTTAGTATTTCTCTTTTGTCATGAACTTTATGTTTCCTCTATTGAATGATGCGTTCATTGCCGGATCCGAGCTTAGCCATATTTGATCCCAAAATTGAAAGAACTTTATTACATATTAGGTAAGCTCCGCGTCGGTTGCCCTTTGGGGATAGTGAAGCGGCTTCTGTCGATTCACCAACCTTTTCCGAGGTTGAGCCAGAAACGTCATTATTGGCTCTATTGACGTCACTTCTTCTGAATCAAGACTAAGACCATGGCCGTTGCAAGGAGAGTTACTCTCAAGGAGGCGGGTGCACTGGATATCATTCTACAACTACTCCAAGTTCGCTATCCTGACTTGGATGGTAACTTTGAATTAAAGACTGGTTTGATCAATGTGCTTCCTATGTTTCATGTTGCCCACAGAAAATCCCATCAAGCATCTTAAGGATTTCGAAAGTGGTTTGTTCAACACTAGGAGATATGGTTCGGATGAGATTGCTATTTGGTTGTTTTCATTCCCTTTTTCTCTTGATGGAAGAGCAAAAGAATGGTTCTATACTCAACCGGATGAAGTTGTCACAAATTGGGACTTGCTCTAGAGAGAGTCCTTAGACAAATTTTTCCCACCGGAGGTTACCGATATATTGAGGAAGGAGATCTCTTGCATTATACAAAGTAAAGTTGAGACACTCCATGAGTATTAGTAGCGCTTTAAGAAGCTACTTAATTCTTGTCCTCACCATATGATAGATGACTTGGTGTTGATTAGCTACATTTGTCAAGGTCTCAAGCCTCAAGACAAGATTCTCCTAGATGCCTCTAGCAATGGTTCTCTTGTGAAGTATAAGACGGTGGAAGAGGCTTGGCAACAAATTGCCAATCTAACCGAGTCCATTCAACACGTGTAACACCCTAATTACCCTGAGCCTTACCTCTAGCCGTAGAGCAAAGGTTAATCAAAGGTTACAACAATTCTAAGGCTTATACATATTTATATAGAAGGAAATAATATATAATCTAGAAGCCCGATGAAGGAGTAAACTCAACAATAGAATTACAAAAGCGTGAAGCGTTCACACGAAGCTAACGCACAAGACACAAGGTATAGATGCAAGAAAATATAACATATATAGATATAAGAGTATAATAATCATAGGGAACTAGCCATAGCTTGCGGAGTTTCAACTGACTAGTATATACAGACATACAATGTTTTGGAGTTAAAAATAGCTTATACAACTATTCTCTCAAATAAGCCTTTAAGGCCATAAAGATAAATATACAAAGAGATGTGAGAGTAACTACAACAAGTAAAACAGAAATAAACCAAGGAGGAACCATACTCCGCTCTACCACCATATCCGCAATTTCACCGAGGTGAATTACAACCTGCATCTGAAAAACAATAACAAAGTATGGAATGAGAACTGGAGGTTCTCAATATGGTAATAGTGTCCAATAATGTAAGATGTAAGGCTCCGGGACGCCAAAAAATAATCCTAGAACTTCACATCGAATACAGAATATTCCAGCTTAGAACAATATAATTAACGTAAACCTTAAACAATAAACAGGGTTTTCTAAACTTGAAGGATTCTAACTAAAACTAATCACACCGTTGTATCCCACAGCCTGCGCCAACCTAACCTCCGTGCGATCCCATCACCACCACCTACCTAACCTCCTCAGCACCAGACAATCACAAATAATGCAAGCAAGGAAAGCACAGATAGTTTTCATATACAACAAGTAATTCAAGAAGCAAGTAGGCATGTTATACAAGGCGAACTCAAGTAATCAAAGCAAACAAGCATATATGAGATGCATATGATGAATGTCTATCCTATTGGCTGTGATATCACATGTTGGTTATTGTGCCAAACCTGACAGAAAATCTGGTCGACAACTCTCAGATTAGTCTCTCTATTGCGCATAAGGAGGAATAATTCCGAGAGATGAGTGTCCTACCACCTTCTTCTTTCAGAGGCAAACATTCCGAGGGAACGTGTCCTACCACCTTCCTCTAGTTGCCGCATGATTCTATGGGTTAGAGCCCTACCACCTTGCAATTAGAGAGAAGTCGCATTTTCAAGAGGAATAATTTCGAGGGATAAGTGCCCTACCACCATCTCCTTTCAGAGGGAAACATTCCGAGGGAGCGTGCCCTACCACTTTCCTCTGGTTGCGAGAAATATGAGTGAGAAGCCCAGCTTCAACTCTCACCTCCAAATGTAGGTGGGAGACTGCCACAGCCTTTACGACGGATAACAAAACATATCATAATCACAAATTCAATCTCAGGGGCCAGTGCTCAAAGCACCCTTTCCAAGTTTCAACTCATAACAACCGTCATCGATTCATAACTTTCCATATCGAACTCACTAGTTCGTCAATTTCTCAATTCATATACCATTCTTCTTTCACACTCCCCCAAACCCATCCTTATTACACCAGAAACCTAAGCCTCCGTTCTCTAACTTTTCAAAGAATACCAAATAAAATCCTCCTAAGACCTTTCCCATGTCTAATACCCAAAAATAAGCCCAAGAGTCTTAAAATGGTGTCATAGAAGTATACAATCTTGTTGGGAAAATGAAATAGTTTAAAATCAAAGTTTAAGTTATAAAATAGGACGTGTGCATACGCACAGGGGTGTGCGTGCGCACGCCGAGAATATTTTTAAGATGTGTGTGTATGCATAGAGGTGTGCGTACGCATAGGCATTAACTTTCCCAACTTGTGCGTGCGCACAGGGCTGTGCGTGCACACAGGTTGTAAAACCTCATTGGGTATGTACGCGCACAAGCTGTGCTAGTGCTCAAAACATGAAGCCTTCCCCTGCATGTGCGTACACACAGGTCTGTGCATGCGCACAGGTTTAAATTTCCGCAGGGGTGTACGCAGCTGTGCGTGCGCACATACCAGAAATCACAAAATTCTGCAACTCTACAGAATTTCAGATTTTGATACCAAACTTTGAATGATCATAACTTCCTCTACAAAATTTCAAATTTTACAAACTTTATATCAATTCGAAGAGTTTTCAATATACTTTAATTCTAAATCAGTTTCAACAAATTTTGAAAACCAAGGCATAAGTTATGATCAAACAAAGTTTACCAAAAACCAACTTTTACCAAAAGTTCACAAAGCTCTCAATTTCTTGCAATACACAACCAAAACCAATTAGAACCATTCCAATTCCAATTTCCATCATAACTCACCCTTTTTGTCATATTCCACTATTCATACCAAAATTTTCCACCCATTACATTATTCTCAACTTCAAACATCAATTATGTAATACTAAAATCAATCCTCCACCCACACTTTCAGCAATCATAATTCAATCAATACCAAACATCAAAATTAATCTCATTTCATCTCAACTTCAATCTCTCACACCATCTTTACAAATTTCAACATCATGATGCATCAACATATTCCAAAAAATTATCAACTCATCATAATCCACATCATTTATCAACAATCTCAACACTCACCTTCAATTTACCAACACCATCAATATTCATCATCAATCATTAACCATATCAACAAACCCTCATCAAAAACAATAAATCACACATTCATCATCAACCTTTATAGTCATTAAATACCAACAATCATCATCAAACTCATATATTCCTCATACCAAAACTCCACATCATCATCACTATCATACAACTTATCCCGAAACATCAATCTCACATACAATTAAGCATACACCCAAAATATTCAATCCTATCTTAAGGTCAACTAGCCTAAATTTTCAGAAACATTACATATTACATAAAAAAACCAAAACCATACCTTGGCCGATTCCCAAACGCCCAAACAACAAATGAAGCCACCAAGCTTGATCCAAAGCCTTAACCAACTCCAACAAACACCCAAAACTCAATCTAACATCATATATATACCAAAATCAAAACTTAGAAACCACAACATACAATATTAAAAGGGTTTATGAGCAAATTTACCTTGTCCAAAGAGGATTAGGGCAATTTCCAACAATCACCTAAACAACAAAAACCACAAAACTTGCTCAAAAACCAAACCCAAAAACGTGCTGGAATCTAGGGCACGAAACTCGGGAGTGAGTTTCTAGTTCTTACCAGATTTTCTTAGATATAAAGGAAGATCTCGTCGAGAGCTTCGCATGGCCGCAAACGGCTCGTCAATCGGAGGTCCGTAGCTCAAGTTATGGCTCTCGGAAGGTGGAGGTGAATAGTGAAACCCCCACTCCTCTCTTCTCTCTTCTCATCAGCGCCTCTCTCTTATTTTGGGGAGAAAATGAGCTGATATATGTTGGGCCTTGGGCCCGGTCCAACCCGTTAGCATTTTTAGCCCGTTTGGCCCACTTTGGGCCAAAACCTTTAAGATTATTGTCCGATTTTCGATTCTAAATTATTTTTATCCTTTCAAAATAATAAATCAATTTTTCCAAAATCTTATTTTTTCAAAATACGCGGTACTGGACAGACTAGAGTCGGTATTGCCAGCTTAAGTGCCAGTACGCATTTTTACAAAAAATTTTCGAAAAAGATATATTTTCCAACTCAGAAAAATTCATTGAAACCAAATTTCATCTTTATATTTTCAAATTAAAACTTCTAAATTTTGAATCTATTTCAGGTACTAAAATTTATTTTATTAAAATGGTTTTAAATGAAAAACTCCCGTTCTTACAACACGCAAGGCAAAGGAACAACCATTCAAAGGCTATTGTGGAAGTATCTCCTAGTGAATCTGCTCTTACCAAGACCTTGGGAGAGATGACCACCATTCTAAAGCAAATTCAACAAAATCAACAACAATCTCCACCACAACAACAACACCAATCGGGAGCTCCACTAAGAGTATGCGGTATTTGTTCTTGTAACTCCCATTACATGGATGAATGCCCACAACTCCAAGAGGATAACACATTGGCGGCTGGTGTACAAATCCCCATACTTTGTACAGCTAAACCAGCAAGTGCACTAGGTCGTCCAAGTAATACCTGAGCGAGTCAGGATCGATCCCACAAGGATTGTGGTTTGAAGTAAGCTATGGTTATCTTGTAGATCTTAGTCAGGCAGATAGAAGATTTATTGGTTTGAGTTTGGTTAAAATCATAAAAGGAATGAAAAAGGTTAATTAGAACTCAGAAGTTGTGTAAACTTTGGTAAGAAGGTGGTTGAGGCTTGGAGATGCTTTGTCCTTCTAGATTAACTCTGGTATTACTGTCTTCTTTAATTGTTAATGATTTCTTCTATGGCAGGTTGTATGTGATCAACGTCGTATGGCCGCGGTCATTAATCTCCTCTGCTTCAGATCAAATGCCGGGTCAGCGGTCATCTAATCAGAACGAGGGTGAAGCTCTTGCAGTCCATTCTCCTTAATGATCCTATTCAAAATGCCATAGACAAGGTCAAATCTTCCAGATCAGAGAATGCTGTGACTTTGGGTTCTAGCCTCTACCACAGAGACCCTAATCTCCCCACACCTTGGCTGAACTAGTGTTTCAAGAAGTCCCCAACGAAATGGTGGCTTAGCCGTCTAAGAGATGTATAATCAAGTTGGCGGTTCGATGCTTTCCAGTCACGTATCCACACAAACCCAAGAAGACACGGGTGGTTGTCAGGCACACGGTCTTAGTATGAAGAACGGAGCTGATTGTCACTGATCATCCCATTCATCAAGTTGAAGAACGAATATACATGTTAGAATTGAATCAAACACGGATTGAAGAGAAAACAGTAATACTTTTATTAATTCATAGAATTCAGCAAGACTCCTCCCCTCAACCTAGGAGGTTTAGAAACTCACACTGATAGGAAAAAACAATGATAAACGAAAAATATGGCATAAAGGGCCTGCGTCCCCTAATGAAAGGTGTAAAAGTTCTTTAAATACTAAACTAATGACTAGGGATTACATAAGAAAGGGTAAAACAGTCTTTTAGTGCTAAAATCCACTTTTGGGTCCCACTTGGTGAGTGTTTCAACTGAGCTTTGATAAGATTCACGTTCTAGGAGGCCTCTAAGGCATTGAACATTGGCTAGGTGGTCCTCTTTAGGCGTTTCAGCGCTGGTCTCCTCTTTTCGGTGTTGGACGCCTGGAGAGGGTAGGAGGCTGGAGTTGGACACCAATTTTGGGCCATCTATTATGAAGCAAAGTATGGACTATTAAACATTGCTGGAAAGCTCTGGAAGTCAGCTTTCCACAGCCGTTCATCAGAACTCATGCATCACAGAAGTGCATGCAAAGGAACCACTACAGGCTATATATGAGCCTTGGCTTCCTTTAGTTCTTGGATAGGGATTTCTTGAGTGGGTAATGAACAAGTAGAGGGTGTGCTTTTACTGGCGTTCAACGCCAGCTCTGCTGGCTCTTTCGGCATTGAACGCCCATCCGGGATGTCATGGCCGGCGTTCAATGCCAGCTTCCCTGTCTGTTTGGGCGTTGAACGCCCAGTGAGGGCTTTCTCATTGGCATTCAGCGCCAGAGTTCCTACTTGTTTGGGCGTTGAACGCCGAGCCAGGGTTCCCTGGCTGGCGTTCAATGCCATCTCTGCTGCCAGGATGGGCGTTGAACACCCAGTGAGGGCTGCCTCACTGGCGTTCAGCGCCTCGCTCTTAGCCAGTTTGGGCATTGAACACCCAGTGATATCTTCTTCACTGGCGTTCAATGCCTTCCCAATCTCTCCATATTCAGCCTCTTCCTCAGTGGTGATGGCCTTGCACTCTTCTCTTGGGTTTACTTCAGTGTTACTATGAAGAGTGTCAAGAGGAGTCTCAGGGTTCCTCTTGCTCATTTGACCAATCTGTACCTCCAAATTTCTGATGGAGGACCTTGTTTCAGTTATGAAACTATGAGTGGTGTTGGAGAGGCTAGAGACCAGAACGACTAAGTCAGAAAGGCTTTGCTTAGGGGTCTCTATATTCCCTTTAGAAGATGGGAATGGTGGTCTATTGTTGAACCTATTCTGGTTCCTTCCACCTTGATTATTATTGAAGCCTTGCTGAGGCTTCTGTCGATTCTTCCATGAAAGGTTAGAATGATTCCTCCATGAAGGATTGTAGGTATTTCTATAGGGTTCTCTCATGTAATTCACCTCCTCTATGGTGGTTTGATCAGGATCATAAGCTTCTACTTCAGAAGAAGCTTCCTAAGTAATACCAGCTGCAGTTTACATTCCGGTCAAATGCTGAGAGAGATCATATTGACCTTCTGGGTCAAGATCTTGTTCTGAGCCAATATGGCTTTTAGAGTATCAACTTTAAGAACTCCTTTCTTCTGAAGTACCCCATTACTTACAGGGTTTCTTTCAGAAGTGTTCATGAATTGGTTGTTTACAACCATCTCAATGAGTTCTCTAGCTTTTGCAGGCGTTTTATTCAAGTGGAGGGATCCAACTGCAGAGCTATCCAGTGAGATGTCAAGAAAGAAGAGGAAGATAGAAGAATGAAGATAGAAGAAGTAGAAGTAGAAGGAGAGTTCGAATAAATAGAAGTAGAGAGGAGAAGATAGAAATAGAGGAGATAAACAAGAATTAAAATATTTTTGTTTTTATTTTATTTATTTATGTAATTCAAAAATTAAGGTTAATTAAATAAAAAGAATTGAAAATTAGTTAATAAATTTCGAAAATAGAAGAGAGAGAACAAGAAGAAAAATTTCAAAAATTAGAAGAGAGGATAATTAGTTAGGATGTTTTGAAAGAGAAGAGAGAGAAGATAAGTAACTAATGAAGAAAAGATTTGAAAATAAGATAAGATAGAAGATTAGAAAAGATTTGAATTTAAAATTTAAAATTTGAAAATTAAATTTTGAAAAAGTCAACAAGATAAGATAAAGATTTGAAAAAGATTTGATTTTTGAAAAGGTTTGATTTTGAAATTTGAAATTTGAAATAAGATAAGATTAGATTTTTTAATTTTAAAGAAAGATAAAAAGATAAGACAAGATTTTGAAAAAGATAAGATTTTTGAAAAGATTTGATTTTGAAAAGATTTGAATTTTGAAATTTAAAACTAAGATAAGATAAGATAAAAATTTTTTTTTTAAAATCAAAATCTGAATTTTTTTTTTGCAAATTTTAAAAATTTAATTAAAATAAAGATAGAAAAGATATTTTTTTTATTTTTGAATTTAATGAGGAAAGAGAAAAACAACAAAAAGACACCAAACTTTAAAATTTTTAGATCTAGGACCCTAAGTTTTCGAAAATTTGAAGACAAACACCAAAAAGACACCAAACTTAGAACTTTTAAGATTAAAACACAAAGAAAAACAAGAACACTTTGAAGATCAAGAAGAACACTGATGAGCAGATATTTTATACAGTTTTTAACATCATTTTCATATAGTTTTTAGTAGTTTTTATTTAGTTTTTATTAAGTTTTTATAGGTTTTAGTGCTAAAGTCACATTTTTCGATTCTACTATGAGTTTTTGTGTTTTTGGGAAATTTCAGGTATTTTCTGGCTGAAATTGAGGAGGTGGAGTAGAAGTATGATTAAGAGATAGAGAAAGCACTGCAGATGCTGTTCAGATCTGACCTGCCTACATTCGGAAGAGTTTTTCAGGAGCTAAAGAAGTCCAAATGGAGCGCTCTCAATGGCTATGGAAAGCTGACTTCCGAAGCTGTCCAGAAATATATAATAGTCTATTCTTTGATTCGGATTAGAAGGCCCAAAACTGGCGTCCAACGTCAGCTTTCTGCCCCCTTCCAGATGTCCAGCGCCCAAAGAGCAGAGCCTAACCTCCAAAGGCCCAGAGAGGACCCCTGGCTAGCATTCCATAGCTAAGACACCTCAATGCACGTGGATATCATCAAAGCTCAGCCCAAAAACTCCCCAAGTGGGCCTCAGAAGTAGATTTTAGCACTAAATAGACTGTTTTACCCTTACTAGTCATCTGTTTAGTATTTAAGGGATTAACTTTATGTACTTCAGAGTCTTTAGACCACTTTTCATCACTCTCTGATTTAGGAGAGCCCCATACATGTTTTTATCTTTGTTTTTATTTTCAGTATGAGTTTCTAAACCTCTTAGTTTGTGGGGAAGAGCCCTGCTGAGTCCTATGAACTAATTAAAGTACTATTTTTTCTTCTTCGATTCGTGTCTGATCTATCTCTAAGATGTATATCCAAATCTTCATCGTGATGAATAGGACGATCTAACAAATTAGCTCTGTTCATCACATTAAGACGAACGTGCCTGATAAACACCCGCGTCTACTTGGGTTCGTGTGAATACTTGGCCGAAAAACACAAGCCAACAGCTATGGATTTACATCTCTCAGACTGTTAATCCACGATTTCGTTGGAGACTTCTTGATACATCAGTTCAGCCGATCTCCGGGGAGATTAAGGTCTCCGTGGTATAGGCTAGATCCAAGAAGCAGCGTTCTCTGATCTAAAAGATTCTACTTTGTCAGTGGAGTTTTGAGTAGGATCGCCAAGAGAATGGATTGCTATGCGCTTCATCCTCCATTGGATTGAATACCAAGGGCCCTGGCGTTCATTCTGTAGCAAAGGAGATCAAGGACCATTGGCGTGGCTTTGATCATTTACAGCCTGCCATAGAAGAAGATCATTCACAAGCAAAGAAGACAGTAGTACCAGAGTTACTTCAGAAAGACAAAACAACTCCGACTCTCAACTCTATTCCTTCTATTAACTTATTCCTATTGATGTTTTTAAAGTATAAATTACTATAATCCAACTCCTTCTGATTTTTCTTGAGTAAGACCTGCAATACAACCATAAGCTTGCTTCAAGCCACAATCCTCGTGGGATCGACCCTGACTCGCTCAGGTATTACTTAGACGACCCAGTGCACTTGCTGGTGTTGCTGCTGTTGTACGAAATAGTGTGGATTTTGCGTACAAGCGCAACCAAGGTTTTGGCGCTGTTGCCAGGGATTGTTGAGTTTAGACAAACTGCCAGATTGTTTTGCTCCCTAGATCAGGTAATTTTCTTTTATTTTTACTTTGTTTTGTTGAGACTTTTATTTTTTTTATTTTTATTTTCTTCCTCTATTTTTTCGAAAATTTCTTAAAATTTTTTCAAAAATATTTTTCTTTTCTTTGTTTAATCCTTGCATTTTTTGAATGTGTCTATATTCTTGGTTTGAGTCTTTGAGTCTTTTAATTTTATTTTTCCTTCTTTAATTTTCGAAAATTTCAAAAAGGTTTTTCAAAAATATTGTTATTTTTGTAGTTCAATTGGCTAGAGCGTTGTGTTCATGTTCTTGGTAATTTTTGTTTCTTTAAGTCTTTCTTTCTAAAAACTTTTCAAAAATAATTTTTCTTAGTTAGATCTTATGTCAAGTCTTTAAGTGTGGTGTTTTCTTTTTATTTTTCTTGCAACTTTCGAAAATTTGGTCTTAGTTTTCTAGAAATTTTAAGTTTAGTATCTTTTTTTGTGTTCTTAAGTTCTTTGAGTCTTTAAATTTTTGTTCTTTGTGTTCTTTTGAGTCTTTAAGGTGTTCTTGAGTCTTGCATGTGTTTAGATCTTAAACTTTTTAAGTTTGGTGTCCCTTGGTGTTTCCCTCCAAATTTTTGAAAATAAAGGGGCTTTAGATCTAAAAATTTTAAGTCTTGTGTCTTTTTTTTGTTTTTCTCTTTCATCATAATTTCAAAGATAAAAAAAAATATATTTTCTTATATTTTTAACATAATTTTCAAAGTTTTTTTCAAAAAAATTCAGATTTTGAATTTCAAAATTTTATCTTATCATATCTTAGTTGTCAAGTTTTCAAAAATCAAATTTTTCAAAAGTAAAAATCATATCTTTTTCAAAAAATCTTATCTTTTTCAAAATGATATCATATCTTTTTCAAAATTCAAAAATCTCATCTTATCTTTTTCAAATTTCAATTTTTTTTTTAAAAAAATTAAACCTTTTTCAAAATCAATTTTCTAATCTTATCTTTTTGTTTCTTATCTTATCTTTTCTTACTTCTAATTTTCAATTCATATCTTTTTCAAAATCAAATTTCAAAATTTTATCTTTTTAAAATCAATTTCAAATCTTTTTAATTTCATATCTTATCTTTTTCTAATTTTAATTCTAATTTCAAAATCTTTTCTTATCTTACTTTTTATCTTATTTTAAATTTAAATCTTTTGTTTTTTATTTTTATTTTTATTTTTATTTTTATTTTTATCTTTTCTTAATTAATATCTTATCTTCTCTCTTATCTTTTTCAAAACCATCTAATTAACTTTTCCCTCTCTCAATTTTCGAAAACCACTCCCTCTTCTCCTCTCTTCTTTTTCAAAACTTCCTAACTAACTCTCTCTTCTTAAAATTTTCGAAAACTACTTATTTTCTCTCTCATCTTTTTCAAAACCACCTAACTAACTATCTCTTCTATAAATTTTCAAAAACTACTTCTTATCTTCTCTCTCTTCTTTTTCAAAACCACCTAACTAACTTTCCTCTCTCTCAATTTTTGAAAATTAATTCTCCCTCTCTCTCTTTTATTTTCGAAAATTTAAAGATTAAAATTATTATTTTAAATTAATTAACTAATTTTTTGAAAATTAATTAATTAAATAAATAGAAAAAAAATATTTTAATTTACTTTTTCTATTTATATATTTTTTCTTCTCATCTTAATTATTGTTATCCCATATTTTCAAAATATACTTCTCTCTCTTCTTCTATCATCTCTTTTAGTGTCTTTCTTCACATCTCACTTGGAGCTTCTTGCCAATTGGCATAGAAAGCTCTCTTGTGATTTCCTTTCTTTATTTTCTCTTATCTACTATATCCAAGGTATTTAGCCTATACTTATTTTCTTTATTTTTATTTTTATTTTTAATTTTTATCTTCTTCTTCTTCCTCTACTTCTGACTTTAAGGAGGAGCTTCTTCCCTATTAGTGTGGTCTCTTTCTTTTTTTATTTTCTTGTTGTTTATGACCAGGAACAGGGATAAAGAGCCCCTCTTGACTCCTGATCTTGAACCTGAAAAGACTTTGAGGAGGCAATTACAACAAGCTGAAGCACAACACTCCGGGAGAGACCTTTCAGAAAGTTTTAAACAAGAAACAGAGGATATGGCCAAACCATAAGAGGAGCCCAGAAAGGTCCTTGGTAATCTCACCATGCCTACCTCTGACTTTTATGGCAAAAGCATTGCTGTACCTGCTATTGGAGCTAACAATTTTGAGCTTAAGCCTCACTTAGTCTCTCTTCTGCAACAGAACTACAAATTCCGTGGACTTCCACCGGAAAATCCACATCGATTCTTAGCAAAATTTTTACAGATATATGATACTGTAAACACTAATGGAGTTAATCCTGAAGTCTACAAGCTTATGCTTTTTCCCTTTGCTCTAAGAGACAGAGCTACTTTCTGGTTGGATACCCAACCTAGAGAGAGTCTTGACTCTTGGGAAAAGCTTGTAAATGATTTACTAGCTAAGTTCTTTCCTCCTCAAAGGATGAGCAAGATTAGAGTGGAAGTTCAAACCTTCAGACAAAGAGAAAGTGAATCCCTCTACGAAGCCTGGGAAAGATACAAGCAGCTAATCAGGAGATGTCCTCCTGACATGCTCTCAGAGTGGTCCCTCATAGGCGTGTTCTATGATGGGTTGTCTGAGATATCCAAGATCTCCTTGGATAGCTCTGCAGGTGGATCCCTCCACTTGAAGAAAATTCCTACAGAAGCTAGAGAACTCATTTAGATGGTTGCAAACAACCAATTCATGTACACCTTTGAGAGGAATCTTGTAAACCATGGAACCTCTTAGAAGAAAGGAGTTCATGAAGTTGATACTCTGAATGCCATTGATGCGGGCAGAAATTGGTGAATTAAAAATTATTAGAATATATGCGTTGCAAGTATAGTTCTTAACTCGCCAGAAATCTACCGCTCAATTTAGAAAGGTGTCACAGAAAATTGAAATTTAAAAAACTGGGAGTATGAATCCAGGTCGTCTCCCGAGTTGCAGGAAAGAGCGCTATTTTATTAATCAGATGTTTTTGAAAAGGTTTGAGTTGAGTAAACAGGAAATTAAATTGATAAAATTGAATAATGTAAACAAAAACCTTGACTGGGAGTTGATTACATGGAAGCCCTATTCTTGATGGAACATTCTTAAGATTAATTGACAATTAAGAGTTATTTTGTTTAGTTATCCTTTACTAAGTGAAGGAAGGTGAAACCAGTTGGAATGCTGTTCTATTCACAAGTCCCAATCCACTCTAGGGAGGACTGGTGTCAGGAATTAGAGAGCAATCCAACAATAACCCAATTACAATCTTTCTCTTGAACCTTACAACTCAAGGGTTCCTTTCAATCAACTCCCCATCAAGTTAGGGAACTACTCACTCATTGTGAAGGTAAAATTCATAGCATATGAAAAGGAATTGAAGCAAGACATTGTAAATAAAAATTGAAAATAATCAATTAAAAATAAAAGTGATCCTTGTATTAAATAATCCTAAAAATATTCCAATGGTAAAATTAAACAAAGCAAGGAACATGGAAGAGTAAGCCAAGTAAAGAAAACGAACTAGAATGACGAAGACATGATGAGGTAATAACTCTTTTCAATATCCCAATGCAAAAAGCTAGAGAAACTAAAATCCTAAGAACTATGAATGTGTAGAGAGAAAACCTAGGGGAGGAGCAAAACTAGATCTAAAACTAAAACTATATCGAATGAATGTTTTTTTTGGTTTCTGCATGTTCTCTGGCTCTAGTCTACTGTTCTGGGTCGGGAACTGGGTCAAAATAAGATCCAAAATCGCCCCCAGCGAATCTGCAAATTATGCAGATCGCGCACGTCACGCGATCGCGTCGCTCATGCGGACGCGTCATTCGCGTTTCTGCTTTGCCACGCGGACGCGTCGTCCATGCGGCCGCGTCACTCATGCTATTCCATGCCGCACGGTCGCGTCATCCATGCGGCCGCGTCGCTTCAAATTGCTCTCCTCCGCACGGTCGCGTCATCCATGCGGCCGCGTCGCTTCTCGCTTGTCATCTCCTCAATTTCTTGTGTTCCTTCCATTTTTGCTAGCTTCCCTTCAAATCTCCAACTCATTCTTGCCCTATAAAGCCTGAAACGCTTAACACACAGATCACGGCATCAAATGGAATAAAGGAGAAGTAAAATGTATAATTAAAAGTCTCTAGGAAGCAATTTTCACTCATGTAATAATTTCAGAAAGGAAATATAAATGCATGCTATTTTAATGAATAAGTGGGCCAGGATCATGATAAAACCACACAATTAAACACAATATAAACCATAAAATAGTGATTTATCAACCTCTCCACACTTAAATATTAGCATGTCCTCATGCTTAATTGAAGGAGATAAAGTAAATAAGTATGAACATGCAGAAACTCATGCAATGCAATGCAATCCTATATATATATGAATGCAACTATATGATTCTTGTCCACTTGATCAAAAGTAAATAAGTTCTTTAAAACAATTATAATTCAAATTCCACTAATTCAATTCTTATAAAGTAAGAGTAGATAAAAATGCAAGAGGATAGCTCATGAAAGCAGGGAACATAGAAATTCAAGCATGGAACCCTCACTGATGGTGTGTGTACACTCTAGTCTCTCTAGTGTATAGGGTAATCACTCTATCCTTCTCTAATCATGCTCTC
The DNA here is from genome assembly GCF_000816755.2 of Arachis ipaensis. Lineage (NCBI taxonomy): Eukaryota > Viridiplantae > Streptophyta > Magnoliopsida > Fabales > Fabaceae > Arachis > Arachis ipaensis. The sequence goes on along the minus strand of NC_029794.2, from coordinate 78,910,528 downwards.
TTACTTTTGTTTTTCTCCTAATCAATCAACAACAGTTAACATACCAATGCAAACATCATGAGGTTTTTTCAAGGTTATAATGGGGCTAAGGTAAAGGTAAGGATACATATATGGTCAAGTGAGCTTATAAATTGAATCTTTAATTAACCCAAGCTTCAAGCCAACCTATATATTTTACATAACTTTAGAATTCATGCCTAGCTACCCAGAGTTCCCCTTTTACATTCCATACTTATGTATCAACTTTTTATTTTAATTTTTATCATATGTGCATTGGGATAATTTTGTCCCCTTATTTATTTATTACTTTTTTCTTTTTTTTTTAACATAAAAATAAACATAGCTTATCAATGCACATAGATTTTTAATTCTTATAGTTTCACATGAGTAGGTATCCAAATTCCCATTGTATTATCATGACACATTCCCTTAATAACTTTTGTTCCCACAATTTCCCATACTTAACTAGCACACACAATTCTATCTTAAGCTAACCAAAGATTCAATTTGGGATATACAATTGTTTTTCCGCTTAAGGCTAGTAATGTGGTGAAATATAGAACAAATGGGATTTAAAGGCTCAAAGTGGTTAACAAAGGTAATTGAAAACGGTAGGCTTAATTTGGATAAGTGAGTTTAAACAAAAGATGGCCTCAATCATATGCAAGCATATAAATATAATAAATATTGGACATATAGGATGAAACAAAATACAGATTACAATCATAGAGAAGTAAACACACAGGAATAAAATAATTATGGTTAAATAATGTAACCATGCATAAAGGCTCAAATCTTCACAGGTTGTGTTTTCTTTAGCTCAAACATCATGTTCTAAATATTACTTCAAGCAAATTTATCATAAAAATTTTAAAAATTAGTGAAATTTTGTTCCAAAGATAGAGTCTTAGAAGAAACTTATTGTCTTTTCAATCAAGTAGAGCATGCATGCAACTAACCTATTACTATGCAATTTATCCTATTCTATAAAGGAAAGAAAATCTAACTAAATATCCTAATTTATTGGTGCTAGGGAAGAGAAATTACCTCCGGAAGTCAGGTATTGACCGACCTCCCCACACTTAAGGCTTTGCACCATCCTCGGTGCCATCTGTCAGGAACAGGGGTGGGCTGGTTGCAGTATCTCCACAGTTGGGACCATCATGGCTCCTTGTGCTGGTAAAGGAAGTGAAGTCCGGGGTGTCTGAGTCCTTGAATTTTCCCTTGAGTAGCTCCTTGAGGTGTTTGAATCGGCGCTCGTTACGGTGCTCTCTTAACTTCGCTTTCTGTTTTTGCCGATCCAATCTTTTGATTATCTGCTGGAGCAGTGCATCAGTTGTAGGTGCCTGTGGTGTTGAAGAAGGAATATCTTCAACTAGAGCAGTAGGAAAGCTTGTAGTGGCTGCTGGAAGTCTGAGGTACTTCCCATTGGGGACATACTGATCATCCCGTGGAAGCATGGCTTTGGTGTCTCCAGCTCTATAGGAAACTCCGGCTGCTGAGACAAGATCTGAGACCAAGGCGGGAAAAGGTAAGTTGCCCGCAATTTGTACCTGTCCCATGGCATTCCGGATATGTCTTGGTAGATTCAGAGGTTGGTCTGTAAGGATGCACCATAGTAGAACGGCCATGTCCGCTGTGAAGGAGGACTCATGAGTGCTTGGAAAGACGTAATGGGACATGATCTGTGCCCATACGCGAGCCTCCAAGGTAAGTGCTAAAGCCAATATACCCTTAGGGCGGGTACGATGGTATCCGTAGATCCAACGGCTGCCAGGTAATGCGATAACTCTGAGAACATCTTCCCAGTCAAATTGGTACTGCTGGCGCTTGAGTGTGGCTTCTTGAAAGGTGTCCATTCCTTCTGGAATAGGGGGAAGACTTAGAGCTTGTCGAATGGCCTCTTCTGTAATGGGGACTTGCTTCTGACGGACAAAGACAGATTGCAGGGTAGGCAGGTAGAAGTTAGAGTAGAACTCGACTACCCAAGAAAGATTGACCTACTTCTGTTGTCTCTGTAGGAAACCCCATTATCTTCGTTCAATTTGTGGCTCAACAAAAGTAGCAATATTGGGTGGGAGGATAAGAAGGTGTTCGTTGTTGTAACTCCTTTCAGCTAGAATAGGGAACATCTGCTCACAGTAGCGATTTAGAAATCGCGCAGTGTCCTTTGCTGGAAAGGCTTTCTCCTTTTCATCAACCTTGATAATCCTCTTAACTCTTTTTGTTGAGGGCTTGACTGCAGTTGAAGAAGGCTCCGCCACTAGTGCTCTTTTAGTTCCTCTTCTTGCTGGTGGTTTGGGAGTAGCTTTCTCTTTTCCTTTCTTGGTGGCCATCCTGAAAAAGGGAAGAGAAAGTAAATTAAATTTAAAGAGATATATAGCAATGAAGAGAACGGAAAATGATGGTTATAAATGCACATTAAAAGGTAAATGATGTTAACACACGCTCATGAGTACATGTGAAAGATCATTAATGGAAAATAGTTAGTGCATATGATGACAAGTAAATGCAAGGTGTTTATTGGCATGCCGGCAAAGGGCATGAGTAGCATAGACCAAGCATTACTTTGTAACAAACCATCACATTTGTATTGATAATTAAATTCATTTAATATAATAGTAAAGGGGATTTGTGAAAAGCAAGCATTGAATAGTAGAATAACATAGAGAAGTGCATAATGCCATATGGGCTTTTTTACAAACACATAGCATGCAAGGTAAATAAAGTATAGAAAGTATTAAAGTGAACATGCAAGTAACCCTTTAAAGAAAATAATATATAATTGTCAAGCAATTTGCAACAATCCACAAGCATATAAGGAAAAATAATGACTCAAATAAAATTCTAACACCATGTAAAAAGGAAAGAAGAAGAAAGAAAAAGAAAAGAAAAAAAATAACATATAAAATAAGAAGAATGATAGAAAAGAAAAGGGTGAAGAAGAAAATAAAACCTTGTTAATAGAGGTGAGGGAGAGAGAGTGAAAGGTGAGATAGAAGGAAGAAGGGAGGAGGAAGAAAAAAGGAGGGAAAAGAGGATTTAAGATTTGGAGAAGAAAAAGATATGATAATTGGCAAAATCAGGTTGAGCTGTGCGGCGCAAGCGACGCGGCCGCGTGGGGCACGTGTTCGCGTGATTGCGCTTCAAGTAAGGAGACGCGGTCGCGTCGGTCACGCGGTCGCGTGACCCATGTTAGGCTTCTGGCGCGAGTGCAGCCTCGTGCCTGCACAACTCTCTGTTCAAATTGATGTATTTGCCGAAATTGGGGTGACGCGATCGCGTGGGGCATGCGATCGCGTGAGTGGGTAGTTTATGGTGTACGACACGGCCGTGTGGGACATGCGGTCGCGTGAGGGGGATTGTGCGTCCAGCGCCAGTCCAGCACCACTCTAGCACAACTTTCAGCTGTGCACCCGTTTTACGTTGAAAATCAGGGCACATGGCCGTGTGGGGCACGCGGTTGCGTGGGAGGCCATTATGCCCATACGATGCGGATGCGTCGGCGACGCGGTCGCGTGGGCTGTTTTGTGCCACTGGCACTCCTCCAGCCACGCTCCAGCATGACTCTCTGTTCGTTTTTATTTTTCTCTCCTCTCCTTGCCACGCGGACGTGTCGCTGATGCAGTCGCGTCGCGTAACTTTTTTTTTTAAATATGTAAATGCAGATGCACGAAAATACTAATAAAGAGAGGACCTATTGAATAGGAAAAACTAAAAATAAAGAAAAGAACGATGATACCATGGTGGGTTGTCTCCCACCTAGCACTTTGCTTTAATGTCCGTAAGTTGGATGCTCCACTAGCTCAGTCTGTGGCTATGTGGGGATCTTCCAAGAGGAAGATCTCGAGTTCCTTGTCTTTCTTCCACTTTTCGCCATGGTACAGCTTTAAACGATGTCCATTAACTTTGATAAGCTCCGAGCTCGAAGGATGGATAAGGTGATAAACTACGTACGGTTCAGCCTTCTCTACTCTGTATGGACCTTCCAATCTTGATCTCAACTTGCCTGGCATGAGCCTCAGTCGAGATTTGTAAAGGAGGACTGAGTCCCCAGGTTGGAACTCTTTCCTCTTGATGTTCTGGTCATGTACAGCCTTCATCTTCTCCTTGTGTAATCTTGAGTTCTCATAAGCTTCTAGGTGAAGGCTCTCCAGTTCTTGTAGTTACAACTTCCTTTCAGCTCCGGCTTTCTCAATTCCCATATTGCACTCCTTGACTGCCCAAAAGGCTTTGTGCTCTATTTCTACCAGGAGATGACAAGCCTTTCCATAAACTAAACGAAAAGGACTCATCCCAATGGGTGTTTTGTATGCTGTTCTGTATGCCCAGAGTGCATCTTGTAGCCTGGTGCTCCAGTCTCTTTTATGAGGCTTTACTATCTTCTGCAAGATACGTTTTATCTTTCTATTTGACACCTCGGCTTGCCCATTAGTCTGAGGATGGTATGCTGTTGCAACCTTATGAATTATCCCATGCTTCTTCATTAGTCCTGTTAGTCTCCTGTTACAAAAATGGGTGCCTTGATCGCTCACGATTGCTCGTGGTGATCCAAAGCGACAGATAATATGGTTTCTCACAAAGGAAATAACAGTGTTAGCATCATCAGTGCGGGTAGGAATTGCTTCCACCCATTTGGAAACGTAATCCACAGCTAACAATATGTAAAAATAACCATTAGAATTTGGAAATGGACCCATGAAGTCAATGCCCCAAACATCAAAGATTTCACAGAAAAGTATATATTGTTGAGGCATCTCATCCCTCTTGGATATATTACCAAATTTTTGGCATGGGGGGCAAGATTTACAAAATTCAGCAGCGTCTTTAAAAAGAGTAGGCCACCAGAATCCATAGTCTAAGATTTTTCTAGCAGTTCTTTAGGGGCCAAAATGTCCTCCACTCTCAGATGAGTGACAGGCCTCTAAGATGGACTGGAATTCTAATTGAGGCACACACCGTCTAATTACCTGATCAGTACCACATCTCCATAAATATGGGTCATCCCATATAAAATATTTAGACTCGCTTTTCAGCTTGTCTCTTTGGTGCTTAGAAAAGTTTGGAGGAAATGTGCGGCTAACTAGATAATTAGCTACAGGTGCATACCAAGGGGATATTTCAGATACTGCTTGCAGGTTATCAAATGGAAAATTATCATCTATAGGAGTAGAATCATCCTTAATGTGCTCAAGGTGACTCAAATGGTCTGCCACTAAATTCTGGTTACCACTCCTATCCTTTATTTCTAAATCAAATTCTTGTAATTGTAGTATCCAACGTATAAGTCTTGGTTTGGACTCCTTTTTAGCTAATAGATACTTTAAAGCTGCATGGTCCGAATACACTACTACTCTAGTACCAAGTAAATAAGCTCGGAATTTATCCAGAGCAAAAACAATAGCAAGAAGCTCTTTTTCAGTAGTAGTATAATTGGACTGGGCAGTGTCTAAAGTCTTAGACGCATAAGCAATAACAAAAGGATCCTTACCTTCGCGTTGAGCCAGCGCTGCTCCTACTGCATGGTTGGAAGTATCGCACATGATTTCAAACGGCTGGCTCCAGTCTGGTCCTCTCACAATTGGAGCTTGAGTCAGGGCGGCCTTCAGCTTATCAAACGCTTGCTTGCAATCTTCACCGAACTCGAACTCAATATCCTTCTGTAGTAATCTGGATAAGGGAAGTGCTACCTTACTAAAGTCCTTAATAAATCTCCTGTAAAAACCTGCATGGCCAAGGAACGAACGGACTTCCCTCACAGAAAAGGGGTAAGGTAAACTAGAAATAACATTCACCTTTGCTGGGTCTACAGAAATGCCATCATTAGATACCACATGTCCTAATACAATCCCTTGTTTTACCATAAAGTGATATTTTTCAAAATTCAATACAAGGTTTGTATTAACACATCTATCTAATACTCTAGATAATCCATCTAAGCAAAGGCTAAAAGAATCACCATAAACGCTAAAATCATCCATAAAAACCTCCATACAGTCCTCAATAAGATCAGAGAAAAGACTCATCATACACCTTTGAAAAGTAGCTGGTGCATTGCATAAGCCAAAGGGCATTCTTCTGTAAGCATAAGTCCCAAAAGGACATGTAAAAGTGGTCTTTTCCTGATCCTCAGGAGCTATATGAATCTGGAAATAACCTGTGTGACCATCTAAAAAGCAATAATGTGATTTACCTGACAGGTGATCCAGCATTTGATCAATGAATGGAAGTGGGTAGTGATCCTTACGGGTAGCTTGGTTGAGACGCCTGTAATCAATGCAGACTCTCCAAGCATTCTGAACTCTAGTTGCTATGAGCTCTCCATGCTCATTCTTCACTGTAGTGACTCCAGACTTCTTGGGCACCACTTGTACTGGGCTAACCCATTCACTGTCTGAAATGGGATAGATGATACCTGCTTCCAATATTCTGGTCACTTCCTTTTTGACAACTTCCAAGATAGTGGAATTCAATCTTCTTTGGGGTTGACGGACATGTCTTGCTCCCTCTTCTAAAAATATTATGTGCTCACATACTTGAGGGTTGATGCCTACTATGTCTGCCAAACTCCACCCAATTGCCTTCTTGTGCCTCCTCAGTACATCAAGTAACTGCTCTTCTTGTTGAGAAGTAAGTTCCCTCGCAATGATAACCGGAAACTTCTGCTCATCTTCAAGATAAGCATATTTGAGATGTGGAGGGAGGGGTTTCAACTCTAACTTCTAATCATGGGCAGGCTCTGGATTATCTGGAGCTTGTGGAGATGGTGAAATGCCCTCATTGTCAGTTAAGAGGGTCCCCACACTTGGACCTTGTCCAGTGTGCCTCTCTTCTAATTCTTCCTTGTGAACTGCAGCTAAAGTTTCATCTATGACATCACACTGGAAAATAGAATGATCTTCTGGAGGGTTGTTTATAACTCCATTCAGATTGAAGATTACTATTCGGCCATCTATTTCAAAAGAGTATGTTCCTGAAAAAGCATCCAATTTGAATTTTGATGTCTTCAGGAATGGTCTTCCAAGTAGGATTGATGATGGCTTATTTGAGTCATTATAGGGCATCTCCAAGATATAAAAATCAGTGGAAAATGTAAGCCCTTTAATGTTCACTAAAACATCTTCAACAACTCCAGCCACTGTAATAATGCTTTTATCTGCTAACACAAAACGAGCTGCCGACCTTTTAAGGGAGGGAGCCTCAAAATATCATATATAGACAAAGACATTATACTAACACAGGCTCCTAAATCACACATACAACCATAAATTACTACTCCACCAATAGTACAACTAACTATACAAGGACCTGGGTCACTACACTTCTCAGGTAATCCTCCCATTAAAGCAGATATGGAACTACCTAAAGGAATAGTTTCTATTTCATGAATTTTGTCCTTATGTATACATAAATCTTTTAGAAACTTTGCATATTTAGGTACTTGTTGAATAACATCAAAAAGAGGAACGGTTACCTCAACCTTTTTGAATATTTCTACCATTTTGGGATCGGGTTCCAGTTGCTTCCTAGGCTTCCTTGCAAGTTGTGGAAATGGAATAGGAGTATTGTTTTCTGTAGTGTCTGCGCCTCTTGGTGCTTCCTCCTATGGTTGGACTTCTTCTTTTCCAGCTATGTCCTGTATGTCCTCTTCCTCTTTAACATCTTCTATTTCCACTACCTCTTCAGCTGAGGCGTGTTCTGGTGAGCTTGGCTCCTCCTGATTCCTCTCCTACAGTGTGGTTCCAGACCTCAAGGTGATGGCATTAATGCCTCCCTTTGGATTGGGCAATGGTTGAGAGGGGATTCCAGTGGAGCTTGAAGGTTGGTTACTGGAATTTTGCATTGATCAAATCTGTGAAACAAGAGCTTGCAAAGTAGAGGTCAGACCATTCAGACTGGCATTAATGTTATTCATAATGTTATTTTCCATGGTCTGTTGTCTCCACTCAAAAGATTGTAGTAACTCTTCATTAGGAGATAAAGAAGAATGAGTAAATTGAGAGGTCTGCTGTTGGGTATTCTGTGGTCCTTGGAATTGCCTCAGGTGAGGTGCTCTGTAAGGTTGGTTCTGCTGTCTATTGTTGTTATTATTCCACCTCTGATTTCCCTGATTATCCCTACCTCCTCTATTATTGTTGTCCCTCTAATTCTGGTTAGAATTGTCCTGCCATCCATGGTTATTATTTCCACCTTGATTGTACCCTTGGTTGGGGCGATCATAGAAGTTATGAGTGGATGCCACCATGTTGTCTTCCTGTTGGAGTTGCGGGCATTCATTAGTATAATGGCTATAATCAGCACAAATTCCGCAAACTCTCTGTGGGACTAACTGTTGGCTTTGCTGTCCTGGAGAAGGTTGAGCTTGCTGAACTTGTTGTTGATTCAATTGCATCTGCTTCAGCAAGTTGGTCATCTCACAGATACTCTGAGTTAGAGCAGTAGTCTCTTTGCTAGAGGATACTTCTGCAACGGCTTTTGAACGGCCTTGCTTCTGTCTGTGATTCCTAGTGGATTCAGCTAAGTCGCTGATCAATTGCCATGCTTCATCAGTGGTCTTGTACTTTTTCATAGACCCATTGTTAGCACTTTCCAATATGGTTTTATCTTGGGGCCTCATGCCCTGTGTGACATAACTGAGTAACACTATCTTGTCAATCATGTGGTGGGAGCATGCTTCCAGAAGATTATTGAAGCGCTCCCAATATTCAAAGAGAGTCTCATTGTCATCTTGAACAATAGTGGAAATATCTTTCCTTAGTTTATCAGTAACTTCAGATGGAAAGAATTTCTCCAAAAACTCTTTTCTGAGCATATCCCAGTTAGATACATTTGCTAGGGGTTGAGTGTAGTACCACTCTCTTGCTTTTCCCTCAAGAGAAAATGGGAAAGCTTTCAGCAGAATTGAAGTTTCATCTGTACCACCTCGCCTGACAGTAGAACAGGCTGCCTGGAAATCTCACAGGTGCTTGATAGGCTCTTGAGCAGGTAAGCCATGAAACTTAGGCATCAAATTGAGTAGTGCGGTCTTTATTTCGAAATCTGTAGCCAGCGCTGGGTGATGCGCTTGAAACGGTTGCATTGTAAAATTAGGGGCTCCTTCCTCCTGGATGGTAACTCTCCTAGGTTCTGCCATGTCTTCTGCACGTGAATCAACCGAATCAGTAGAACGGGAGCTGGTTTCTTCCTCAAGTTCACTTTCAGATCCGCCCTCAGAGCGGACTAACCGATACCGAGCTCGCCTTATTCGTGAAATAGTCCTTTCAATTTCAGGATCGAATATTAGCAAGCCCGGATCAGGAAGTGAATGCGTCATTTGACGAAAGAAACAGGCAGCTCATAGTAGCAAAATAAAATAAAATGCAAATAAATAAATTCTAATTAATAACTTTAGCACTCTATTGCAACTCCCCGGCAACGGCACCAAAAATTGATACAGGCAGAAATTGGTGAATTAAAAATTATTAGAATATATGCGTTGCAAGTATAGTTCTTAACTCGCCAGAAATCCACCGCTCAATTTAGAAAGGTGTCACAGAAAATTGAAATTTAAAATACTGGGAGTATGAATCCCAGGTCGTCTCCCAACGAATTGCAGGAAAGAGCGCTATTTTATTAATCAGATGTTTTTTAAAAGGTTTGAGTTGAGTAAACAGGAAATTAAATTGATGAAATTGAATAATGTAAATAAAAGCCTTGACTGGGAGTTGATTACTCTTGATGGAACATTCTTAAGATTAATTGACAATTGGGAGTTATTTTGTTTAGTTATCCTTTACTAAGTGAAGGAAGGTGAAACCAGTTGGAATGCTGTTTTATTCACAAGTCCCAATCCACTCTAGGGAGGATTGGTGTCAGGAATTAGAGAGCAATCCAATAATAACCCAATTACAATCTTTCTCTTGAACCTTACAACTCAAGGGTTCCTTTCAATCAACTGCCCATCAAGTTAGGGAACTACTCACTCATTGTGAAGGTAAAATTCATAGCATATGAAAAGGAATTGAAGAAAGACATTGTAAATAAAAATTGAAAATAATCAATTAAAAATAAAAGTGATCCTTGTATTAAATAATCCTAAAAATATTCCAATGGTAAAATTAAACAAAGCAAGGAACATGGAAGAGTAAGCCAAGTAAAGAAAACGAACTAGAATGATGAAGTCTTGATGAGGTAATAACTCTTCTCAATATCCCAATGCAAAAAGCTAGTGAAACTAAAATCCTAAGAACTATGAATGTGTAGAGAAAAAACCTAGGGGAGGAGCAAAACTAGATCTAAAACTAAAACTGTGTCGAATGAATGTTTTTTTTTGGTTTCTGCATGTTCTCTGGCTCTAGTCTGCTGTTCTGGGCCGAGAACTGGATCAAAATGGGGTCCAAAATCGCCCCCAGCGAATCTACAAATTATGCAGATCGCGCACGTCACGCGATCGTGTCGCTCATGCGGACGCGTTATTTGCGTTTCTGCTTTGCCACGCGGACGCGTCGTCCATGCGGCCGCATCACTCGTGCTATTCCATGCCGCGCGGTCGCATCATCCATGCGGCCGCGTCGCTTCAAATTGCTCTCCTCCGCGCGATCGCGTCATTCATGCGGCCACGTCGCTTCAAATTTGCTGGTTAGGAACTGTACTTGGAACGTATTTCTATTATTAATTTTTTAATCGGCCAATTTCCGTCCACGTCAATTTTTGGCGCCGTTGCCAGGGAGTTACAATAGTGTGCTAATTTATTGGTTGAAATTTATTTATTTGCATTTTATTTTATTTTGTTTTATTACCATGAGCTGTGTGTTTTGTTTGTTGAATGACGTGTTCACTGCCTGATCCGATCTTAGCCGCATTTGATCCTGAAATTGAAAGAACTCTTTCACATATTAGGCGAGCTCGGCGTCGGTTAGCCTCTGAGGGTGGTGAAGTGGTTGTTGCCAATTCACCAGTTTTATCTAAGAGTGAATCTGAACCACCATTTGAGGAAGAAATAAGCTCCTCTACTACTGATTCAGTTGATTTATGTGCAGGTAATATGGCGGAGCCCAGGAGGATTACCTCCAGGAAGCTGGAGCTCCAGACTTCACCCTACAACTGTATCACGTGCGTCACCCAAATCTAGCTGCAGATTTTGAACTGAAGACTGTGCTAATCAACTTGATACCTAAGTTTCATGGCTTACCTGCTCAGGAGCCTATAAAGTACCTCAGGAATTTTTAGACGGCCTGTTCTACTGTTAGGCATCATGGTGCAGATGAAACTTCTATTCTGCTAATCGCCTTCCTATTTTCTCTCGAGGAAAAGGCGAGGGAGTGGTACTACACTTATCTTGAAGCGGTCGTTACCAACTGGGATTCGCTCAGAAGAGAGTTCCTGGACAAATACGTTCCAGCTGAAGTTACAGACAGACTACGGAAGGAGATCTCTTGTATTATCCAAGGAGAATTAGAGACCCTCTACGAATACTGGGAATGCTTCAGAAACCTCTTAGATTCATGTTCCCACCACAAGATTGATGAAATGGTGTTGATCAGCTACTTCACACAAGGCATGAAGCCTTAGGATAAGACTATCTTAGATGCTGCAAGCAATGGCTCTCTGAAGAAGTACAAGACAGCGACAGAAGTGTGGCAGCTGATCGCCGATCTGGCTGAATCTACCCGAAATGCTAGCATAGGAATAACCATCCCAAGACTGTTGTGGAGGTTTTCCCTGGCAGTGAGACTGCTGCTCTCACACAAACTCTGGGAGAGATGACCAACATACTGAAGCAACTACAACTGAATCAACAACAATCTCAGCCCCCCTCACCACAACATAGTCAATAACTGGTTCTTCAGAGAGTGTGCGGGATATGTGCATGCTATAGTCATTACACTGATGAGTGTCCGTACCTCCAACAAGAGGACAATAGCTTGGCAGCTACTCACAATTTCTATGACCGCCCAAATCAAGGCTCATATCAACAAGGCGGTAACTACAACCAAGGTGGGAACTATAACCAAGGTTGGCAAGACAACTCCAACCAGTGCTGGAGAGATAATTCCAACCATGGCTGGAGGGGCAACTATAACAGAGGAGGCAGAGACAACCAGGGTAATCAGAGGTGGAATAATAATAACAATCAACAAAACCGGAATTAGCAGAACCATTCCTATCAACAGCAGAATCAGAACCAGCCTTACAGAGCACCTCACCTAAGGCAGTCCCAAGGACCTCAGCACAACCAACAACAGGTCCCTCAGATCACTTATCCTCCTTCCTCATCTAATGACGAGATGCTTCGTTCTCTTGCACAAGGACAACAACACATTCAAACTACACTGAATTCTACTTTAAATGGTCTGAATGCTACATTACACGCTCTCGTCTCCCGGATAGATTCATTACCTACTCCCACCAACCAGCCTTCAAGCTCCAGTGGAATTCCTTCTCAACCCTTACCCAACCCCAAGGGTGGCATTGATAAACACCAATTTTGTGGTTTATCTTGTGCTTAATTTGGAGGATTTTATCATTTTTTCTCACATTTATTCAATGAAATAGCATGGTTTTACAATTCTTCCTTGATTTGTGCTTAAATGTGAAAACATACTTTTTAGACCCTAAAATTGGTGATTTTAAATCACTTTAATTCCATTTGATGCCTTGATATGTTTTTTGAGTGATTTCAGGTCCATAAGACAAGTAATGGATGGAAGAAGTGAGGAGAAAATCATGCAAAGTGGGAGAACTCATGAAGAAATGAAGGAACCGTAAAGCTGTCAAGCCTGACCTCTTCCCACTCAATCGAATATAACTTGAGCTACAGAGGTCCAAATGAGGCGGTTCTAGTTGCGTTGGAAAGCTAACATCTGGGGCTTCAAAATGATATAAAATTTACCATATGTTGCTTCACGTATAGGGGCTCGTACACGCCATGTACCCGAGCACGCTGATGCTTCTCGTAGCCCACTAAAGATGAAATCGATGGGGCGATTTCTGAAGCACTTTGGGCCCAACCCAACTCATTTCTAATGCTATTTAATGTAGAATTCAAGCTTGGGCAAGGGGGGAGAAATTTTTTGAAATTTTGGCATTATGTAGTTTAGTTTCTAGAGAGAGAAGCTCCCTCTTTTCTCTAGAATTAGGTTAGGTTAATCTCTTTTAGATCTAGGTTCAATCTCATCTTTTTATCTTGTTTCCTTTATGAAGTCTTGCTTCTACTCTTTCATTCTTATGATTTGTAGTGTTAATTTTCCTTTTATGCTCTCTTTTATGTTCATGGATGTACTTGTTGGATTTGGAATTTTTTTCAATGAAATTTAATGTTTGATGTTCTTTTAGTGTTGATTTGAGCTGTGATCTTACTTTCCTTACAATTGGTAGTTGTTAGATTTTACTATTTCTTGCAATTTATTATGCATTCCATTTGTACCCACCAAGTGTTTGACAAAATGCTTGGTTGGGCTTTAGAGTAGATTCAGAGCATTCTTGGCTTGGGAAGAGTAATTGGGCATTCTTGAGTCATGAAAACCCAACCTATGTTGGTGATTTAGAATTGTTAGTTAATATCATTTTCAATGACTCTAATCTTTTGCTAATTCAATTAGTGAGTTGATTAGGAATTTTGATTTGAGATTAACTAGTCTTGTTTGACTTTCTCTCATGGAAGATAACTTACACCTTCTTCCAATGTTGGGGAAGACGAAATGAGATAGATTCTTGTTATTATTGTGATATGATTGATTAGTCTTGTTTGACATTCTCCCTATGTGAAGATAACATGATACTTTCTTTCATTTGTTGGAGTTGACTAAATAAGATGAATTAATCATTGTATGACTAGGATAGAAAGCCTATGATCTCAATTCTTGCCATGAATGTCTCTCTTTATTAATTTCCTTCTTTAGTTACTTGCTTGATTTACTTTTTTTGTCATTTAATATCTTGCCCTCTTATCAATCAAAACCCGCTTTGTCCCATCATAGCCAATAAGCATACACTTCATTGCAATTCCTTGTGAGACGACCCGGAGTTTAAATACTTCGGTTAATTCTTATTTGGGGTTTGTACTTGTGACAAAACCATATTTTAATTTGATGCGAGAGTTGTTTGTTGGTTTGGAGCTATGCTTACAACGAAGTAATTCCTTTCTTTAGGAAGAAAATCTAGACCGACGACAATTTTTGCTATCAAATTAATGGCGCCGTTGCCGGGGAGTTGCAATGGTGTTATGTTATTGGCTATTGTATATATGTTAATATGCTTCTTTGCTAGTTTTTGCTTGCTTTAGGAGTTACTTTTTATTAGTTCTTATTAGTTTTGTTTTTATTTTCTCTTGCTAATATGAATTCTCATCCTCACTTTGGTTATAAGTTTGGCTCAAATTATGTTGTAGGGAATGAAAGCTACAATGATAACATGCATCAAGGATGGAACAATCAAATGGGGAGGGAGCCTCAAAGAATCGATCAACCTTCTTGGCAACCACAACCTCCAGTTTCTTATAGGTATAATTCTAATCCTAATGCATATCAATCTAATGGATGTGGTGACCCTTATTGTGATTGTCAACAACTACCACCACATACCTATGAACCACCTCCTTAACATGACTTTAAACCATCATACTTACAAGCCCCCTACCACCAAACACCTCATTGTGACCCTAATTCTTATCCACCATACCAACCACCTTATGAACCATATGAACCATACATGGAACCACCACCATTCCAACACAATTACTCTCAAGAACCACCTCAATATATACCATCTCCATACCCTTACCAAGAGGAACCAACTTCCAATTATGAAACCTCCTTCCCAAACAATGAACCTTCTTTTTCTACACCACCTCTAATGGATGATCCTCTCCAAGAATGTGTTAGTTCTTACATTCGAAGGCAAGAAGAGAACCAAAAGGAGTTTAAGGAGCTAGACGCCAAGATGGCTATCCTAGCGAAAGCCGTTAGCAATATGGTCTCCTCCCGCCTAAGCCTATGCGATCAAGGAACTTCCATTGTTGAATGTGGAGAAGTAATTAAGGAGCATAGTGAGGGAGTGAGCTTAAAGCTTAAAGGTGAAGAAGAGGAATTGAAGTAAGAATTGTCACAAGGGGAAGAAGTTGAGATAAATAAGCCGGAAGAAGTGGTTGAAAACATATGAGATGTTGGAAATCCATGGGAATGTAGAATTAGAGAGTCCACTTCCAAGATCCTTGATATTGATGTTGAGGAGGGTGTACAACCTCCAAAGCATATTATGATTGAAAACTTTGAAAAGGTTGATCAAGAGATGGATTCAATCATTGAGGAGTTCCTATCTACAATTGAATCCTCTCCCATTGGGCTTGAAATTGAGGTCAAAGAAGAAGATGAGCAACCTCTCATTCCCTTGGTACCAATGAAGAAGAGATTGAATTGGAAGAGAGCCACCAAGAGGAATAGGTTAAAGTTGAGGAAAGTTATAAAGAGGTGGAGGTAATCAAGGAAGAGTACAAGGGAGTGGAGCTTGCAAGATCATTGGGACCACCTCTTCCTAAGTCACCATCCTACAAAACATTCAAGTGGGTAAATTTCTTATCCTTAAGCTTCACTTTCTCACTTGAATATAGTTTGATTGAAAATGATGGTCAACTTAGAGCTCTTTGTGGAGTTAAGAGTAAGAGAGAGTTGTGTAGTTATTGGAAACATCACTCTAAGTTCATGATGGTTGCATGCTCAAAGTTGAATGGAAATGGTTTGTGTAGAACCAAATTGCATGGGTCTAGGAGAATGTTTGGGTGCTTAATTGAGAATTCTAAGGTCATGCCACCCAATTGGAATCATGATGATCAATTTGAAGAAGGGTGTCAAAACAAAGTGTGGGATCCCGGATGGCACAAGGAGAATCAAATTTGGGAGCCCATGGCTTGTGTGGAACTCTATCAAGGCTTGGAATTATCATCTTTGAAGACTAAAGCTTATTGGAGATTCAAGCATTGGTGGATGTTTAAGGATAGCTTCAAGCACAAGCCACCTTAAGAGGAGCTCCCCATAAGTCCAACTTAAGGACAATAAACAAAAGTTCTAGGTGGGAGACACCCCACCATGGTAATATCTTTTCATTTTCTCTTTTATAAATATTGGTAGAATTAGTTTAAATTCATATTTAGAGTAGTTTTTTGAGTCTATTTGGTAGTCTAATATGTTAAATAAGGTTTTATGGTGTTTGGGTAGCTGTTTGGAGGTTTGGAATACTTGGTTTGGTGCAAGAACTTGGAAAAATTTTGAAAAACAGAGCACCAACCCGTGTGTACGCGCACTTGGCGCGTACGCGCGCCTCAAGCATTTTCGATCATCCACGCGGACGCGCCATGTACGCGTATGCGTGGATGCAAAAATTCTACCCTCAGCCAAAAACCAGAGAGTTATGCCCAGTTTGTGCCTATTATGTGCCAGCAACCCACACGTGCACGCACCTGGCGCGTACGCACCCTTCGGCCAACTACGCATCGGCGCGTATGCGTGCATGACGCGTCCGCACCGGTAAAAAAAAATTCTTCCATTTTCTTTTATTGTATTTGCTTATTTTCATTTATTGCATTTTAATTTTGTTTTTATAGCTTGTTCTTGTTTTCTTTTCTAAGTTCTTGTTTTAATAATGGTGTTAGATTTTTATATTCAATTGTTGAGAATTTCTTGGTTAATCTTGGTGCTTTGTGACTTGTTTGACATTAATTGTAATATTTGCTCTACACATAAGATTAGTGCTTTAGTCCTTCCTAACTCATGATCCCTTGTTTTTTATACATTGTTGTCATTGTGTTAGGATAAGGCCAATTACTCTCATGGTTATCCCTAATCTTGTTTGTGTTAATTTACGTTTGAACTTGATGCTCAATATGCTCTTCATGCTTTAACTTGTTTTTGCATCAAGTATTAGTTAATATGTCCTTTGCCTATATTGTTTTCTCACTTACATGCGTAGCTAACATGTAGGGAGAACCTTACTCTTATTTGGCATTGGCCCCGCCTATATTCTTTTTGCTTTGCCATCTTTGTTGTAGGCATAATTCTCTCTCTTTTTTCTTTCCTTTTAGGTTGGCCACCAAGAGAGAAAGGATAAGCTTCAAATGGGGCAACAAACAAGTCCATCCGCACAACCTTTTGAAGAAGCTCATCAATTGTAGCAACCCGTCCACTTTGCTCTTCTTTGTATGTACCGAGGACGGTGCAAATTTCTAAGTGTGGGGAGGTCGTCCGACCGACCTCCATGGGTAACAACTTCCTTTTTCAACACCAAATTTTAATTTATGTCTTTGTTAGATTAGTTGTTGCATTGCATGATAGATTTTATGTTAGTTAGAATTTGTACATATTTTTACCACTCCCTTTTTATGTTAGGACTACTTGGTTAGAGTGATGATTTCTTTTCCAAGAAAAATTGTTTTAGGGCACCCTACCAATTTGAAAAATTTTTTTTTCTTGTTGAAATTGCTTGAAGAATTTATTTTGGAACATGGTTTTTGAGCTAAGAACACAAGCATGTGAGTTTTGAGCCTAATTGTGTGGTTACATCATATAACCACTTATTTTCTTGTGTGCATTGTTCTCTTTCTATGATTGTAATCTTTGATTTGCTTGATTCTATATGTCCATTATTCCATGTATACATGCATTTATATGATTGAGGCCATCATTTCATTTATCTCACTTACCCAAATAGCCTACCTTTCATCAACCATTGTTAGCCAATTTTGAGCCTATTTAAGCCCTTTTGTTTTTCATTGTAGCACATCACTACCCATAAGCGAAAAATAATAAATGTCCTTAGTTTGGATCTTTGATTAACTTAGGCTAATGAGGGTGTGTATCATTTAGGTATGGGAAACTTGGGACGTTGGTTGAGGTAAAAGTGTAATTTTATTTTTGTTGAAAATATTGGGAATTGGGTACATGCTCATGCATTAAATATGTAAAACCATATGCATTGATATGTTTGTATATATTTTTCAAAAATGAAAAAAAATAAAAAAAATATTTACAAAAAAATATATATAAAAAGAAAAAAATATAGAAAAAGAAAAAAAATGAGAAAAAGAAATAAAAAAGGGGACAAAAATGCCCCAAAGTAAAGTTCAATAAAAATCAATGCATATGGAATGTGAATTAAAGAGAATGCATGAGTATGTGAAAAAGTGGGAATCATGGGTAGCTAGGTTGTGTATTAGAATTGTATAGGTTGTTATATGTGTTTGATGAGAGCTTAGGTTAGTCAAAAGATTCGAATTCCAAGCTCACTTGACCATATGCATTCTTACCTTTACCCTAGCCCCATTACAACCTATAAATAAGTCCTCATGATGAATGTATGCATGCATTGAATAAGTGTTGATTGTTAGATGAAAAAAAAGTATTGGAAAGCATGATTAGAAGAGAATTGAGTGATTGACCCTATACACTAGAGTGACTAGAGCGGATACACATCCGGTGAGGGTTCGATGCTCAATTCCTTGTTCCCGGCTTTCATGAGCTTTCTTCTCGCAAGTCTATTGAACTTCATTTTGATATTTGAATTGGTAGGATTCATGAATCATCATATGATCTTAGCCCTACTTGTTCATACATGTGTTCTTGGGGATTGATTTACTTTTAATCAAGTAGGTAGAATCATTTTGCATTTAGTTACATTCATATAGATAGATGCATATAGTTTATTTGCATTGAATAAATGTTCATAACCTTTTTCTTGTCCTTCTTTATTCTTAGCATGAGGACATGCTTGGTTTAAGTGTGGGGAGATTTGATAAACCCTAATTTTGTGGTTTATCTTGTGCTTAATTTGGGACATTTTATCACCTTTTCTCACATTTATTCAATGAAATAGCAAGGTTTTGCAATTCTCCTTGATTGGTGCTTAAATGTGAAAACATGCTTTTTAGGCCCTAAAATTGGTGATTTTAATTCACTTTAATTCCATTCGATACCTTGATATGTTTGTTGAGTGATTTTAGGTCTATAAGGCAAGTATTGGATGGAAGAAGTGAGGAGAAAAGCATGCAAAGTGGGAGAACTCATGAAGAAATGAAGGAACCGTAAAGCTGCCAAGGCTGACCTCTTGGCACTCAATCGACCATAACTTGAGCTACAGAGGTCCAAATGAGGCGGTTTTAGTTGCGTTGGAAAACTAACATCCGGGGCTTCGAAATGATATAAAATTTTCTATATGTTTCTTCGCATATAGGGGCGCGCACGCGCCTTGTACGCGTGCGTGCCGATGCTGCTCATGGCCCACTAAAGAAGAAATCGCTGGGGGCGATTTCTGAAGCACTTTGGGCCCAACCCAACTCATTTCGAATGCTATTTCATGCAAAATTCAAGCTTGGGCAAGGGAGGAGAATTGTTTGAAGTTTTGGTATCATGTAGTTTAGTTTCTAGAGAGAGAAGCTCACTCTTCTCTCTAGAATTAGGTTAGGTTAATCTCTTTTAGATCTAGGTTCAATCTCATCTTTTCGTCTTGTTACCTTTATGAATTCTTGCTTCTACTCTGTCATTCTCATGATTTGTAGTGTTAATTTTCCTTTTATGCTCTCTTTTATATTCATGGATGTACTTGTTGGATTTGGAATTTCTTTCAATGAAATTTAATGTTTGATGTTCTTTTAGTGTTGATTTGAGTTGTGATCTTACTTTCCTTGCAATTGGTAGTTATTAGATTTTACTATTTCTTGCAATTTATTATGCTTTCCATTTGTACCCACCAAGTGTTTGACAAAATGCTTGGTTGGGCTTTAGAGTAGATTTAGAGCATTCTTGGCTTGGAAAGAGTAATTGGGCAAGTTTGAGTCATGAAAACCCAACCTATGTTGGTGATTTAAAATTGTTAGTTAATATCATTTTCAATGACTCTAATCTTTTGCTAATTCAATTAGTGAGTTGTTAGGAATTTTGATTTGAGATTAACTAGTCTTGTTTGACTTTCTCTCACGGAAGATAACTTACACCTTCTTCCAATGTTGGGGATGACGAAATGAGATAGATTCTTGTTATTATTGTGATATGATTGATTAGTCTTGTTTGACATTCTCCCTATGTGAAGATAACATGATACTTTCTTTCATTTGTTGGAGTTGACTAAATAAGATGAATTAATCATTGTATGACTAGGATAGAAAGCCTATGATCTCAATTCTTGCCATGAATGTCTCTCTTTATTAATTGCCTTCTTTTAGTTACTTGCTTGATTTACTTTTCTTGTCATTTAATTTCTTGCCCTCTTTCTAATCAGAACCCCCTTTGTCCCCTCAAAGCCAATAAGCATACACTTCATTGCAATTCCTTGTGAGACGACCCGGAGTTTAAATACTTTGGTTAATTCTTATTTGGGGTTTGTACTTGTGACAAAACCATATTTTAATTTAATGCGAGAGTTGTTTGTTAGTTTGGAGCTATGCTTACCATGAAGTAATTCCTTTCTTTAGGAAGAAAATCTAGACCGACGATAATTTTTGCTATCAGGCATCAATGCCATCACCTTGAGGTCCGGCACCACAATACAAGAGAGGAATCAGAAGGAGCCAAGCCCACAAGAGCACACCCCAGATAAAGACATGATCGAAGTGGAGGATGCTGAAGAGGAAGATGAAGTACAAGACATGGTTGAAGAAGAAGCAGCTCCACCAAGGAATGGAGAACCAAAGGAAGCTGGAGCTGTAAGAGACACCGTTCCTATCCCATTTTCACACCTTGCAAGGAAGTCCAGAAAGCAGATGGAACTTGATCCCAAAATGGTAGAACTCTTCAAAAAGGTTGAGGTAACTGTACCCCCTTTTGATGTTATTCAGCAAGTACCTAAATATGTAAAGTTTCTAAAAGATTTGTGCATACATAAGGATAAGATTAATGAATTAGAAACTATTCCTTTAGGAAGTTCCATATCTGCTTTAGTGGGGGATATACCTGAAAAATGTAGTGACCCAGGACCATGCATGGTTAACTGCACCATTGGGGGTGTGATATTTTCTTACTGCATGTGTGATTTAGGAGCCTACGTGAGTATTATGCCTTTGTCTATATATGATGCTTTGAGGCTCCCTCCCTTAAAAAGGTCGGCAGCTCGTTTTGTGTTAGCAGATAAAAGCATTATTACAGTGGTTGGAATTGCTGAGGACGTGCTGGTGAGCATTAAGGGGCTCACATTTCCCATTGACTTCTATATCTTGGAGATGCCCCGAAATGACTCAGCATCATTCATCCTGTTTGGAAGACCATTCCTGAAGACTTCAAAGTTCAAGCTGGATGCCTTTTCAGGAACTTATTCTTTTGAGATAGACGGCCGAACAGTGAGCTTCAATCTGAATGAAGCTATGAAGCATCCTCCAGAAGATCATTCCATCTTCCAGTGCGACATCATTGCTGAGACTGTAGCTGCAGTCCACCAGGAAGAAATAGAAGAGATGCACATGGAGCATGGTCCAAGTGTGGGGAAATCCTCTGAACACAATGAGGACACCTCGCCATTATCACTAGCTACAGAAGATCCAGTGCCCAGTCAGGAGCAGAAATTGGAGTTAAAGCCCCTTCCACCCCTACCTCAAGTATGCTTACCTTGAGGATAATCAGAAGCTCCCAATCATCATTGCAAGGGAACTCACTTCCCAACAAGAGGAGCAGCTGCTTAATGTGTTGAGAAGACACAAGAAGGCCATTGGGTGGAGCCTAGCGGATATAGTGGGCATAAGCCCTCAAGTTTGTGAGCACAGAATATTTTTAGAAGAGGGAGCAAGGCCTGTCCGTCAAGCCCAAAGAAGACTGAATCCCACCATCTTGGAGTTTGTTAAAATGGAAGTGACCAGATTACTTGAGGCAGATATCATTTACCCCATCTCGGATAGTGAGTGGGTCAGCCCAGTACAAGTGGTGCCCAAGAAGTCTGGAGTCACTACAGTGAAGGATGAGCATGGAGAGCTCATAGCAACTAGAGTGCAGAATTTCTGGAGGGTTTGCATTGATTACAGGCGCCTCAACCAGGCCACTCGTAAGGATCACTACCCCCTGCTATTCATTGATCAAATGCTGGATCGCCTGTCAGGTAAATCACATTATTGCTTTTTAGATGGTTACACAGGCTATTTTCATATTCATATAGCTCCTGAAGATCAGGAGAAGACTACTTTTACATGTCTCTTTGGAACATATGATTACAAGAGAATGCCTTTTGACTTGTGCAATGCACCAGCCACTTTCCAAAGGTGCATGATGAGTCTTTTCTCTGATCTCATTGAGAGCTGTATGGAGGTTTTCATGGATGATTTTAGCATATACGGTGATTCCTTTAGCCTTTTCTTGGATAGTTTATCTAGAGTATTAGACAGGAGTGTTAGTTTAAACCTTGTTTTGAATTTTGAAAAGTGTCATTTTATGGTCAAACAAGGTATTGTTCTAGGACACGTTGTTTCTAATACTGGTATCTTTGTAGATCCAGCAAAGGTAAATGTCATTTCTAGTCTACCTTACCCTTCCTCCGTGAGGGAAGTTCGTTCGTTCCTTAGCCATGTAGGTTTCTACAGGAGATTCATTAAGGACTTCAGTAAGGTAGCATTACCCTTATCCAAACTGCTGCAAAAGGATATTGAATTCGAGTTGAGTGAGGACTGTATGGAGGCGTTCGATAAGCTGAAGATCGCCTTGACTCAAGCTTTAATTATGAGAGGACCAGATTAGAGCCAGCCCAGTGAGATTATGTGTGATGCCTCCAACCATGCTGTAGGAGCGGCCTGGCCCAGCGCGTAGGTAAGGATCCTTTTGTAATTACATATGCTTCAAAGATATTGGACGCTGCTCAGTCTAATTACACTACCACCAAGAAAGAGCTTTTGGCTATTGTTTTTGCTCTGGATAAATTCCGAGCCTACTTACTTGGTACTAAGTTGGTAGTGTACTCAGACCACACAGCTCTAAAGTATTTATTAGCTAAAAAGGAGTCCAAAATAAGGCTAATACGTTGGATACTGCTGCTGCAAGAATTTGATTTAGAAATAAAGGATAGGAGTGGTTCTCAGAATTTAGCGGCGGACCACTTGAGTCGCCTTGAGCACATTAAAGATGACACCACTCCTATCAATGATGCTTTTCCATTTGATAGCTTGCATGCAGTATCTGAAGTAGTTCCTTAGTATGCACCTGTAGCTAATTATCTAGTTAGTCATACCTTCCCTCCCAATTTTACTAAGCATCAGAGGGACAAGCTGAAAAGTGAGTCCAAATATTATATATGGGATGATCCCTATTTATGGAGGTATGGTGCTGACCAGATAATTAGGAGGTGTGTTTCTTAATCAGAATTTCAATCCATTTTAGAGGCCTGCCACTCATCTGAGAGTGGTGGCCATTTTGGTCCTCAAAGGACAGCTGGAAAAATTCTAGACTGTGTGATTCTGGTGGCCTACTCTTTTTAAAGATGTTACTACCTTCTGTAAATCCTGTTCCCCATGCTAGAGGTTTGGTAATATATCCAAGAGGGATGAGATGCCCCAACAAATTATGTTGTTTTGTGAGATTGTTTATGTTTGGGGCATTGACTTCATGGGTGCGTTTCCAAACCCGAGCGGTTTCTCATATATATTGTTAGCTGTAGATTATGTTTCTAAATGGGTGGAAATGATTCCTACCCGTGCTGATGATGCTAACACTGTTGTCTCTTTTGTTAGAAACCATATTATCTGTCGCTTTGGATCACCACGAACAATCGTGAGTGATCAAGGCACCAATTTTTGTAACAGGAGACTGACCGCTCTACTGAAGAAGCATGGCGTTATTCACAAGGTAGCCACAGCCGACCACCCGCAGACTAATGGACAAGCGGAGGTGTCTAAAAGAGAGATAAAGCGTATCCTGGAAAAGATAGTCAAGCCTCATAGAAGGACTGGAGCACCAGGCTACAAGATGCGCTTTGGGTATATCGGACAGCATACAAGACACCTATAGGGATAAGCCCCTTCCGCCTGGTTTATAGAAAGGCATCTCACCTCCCAGTAGAGATAGAACACAAAGCATTCTGGGCGGTAAGAGAGATCAACATGGGATTTGAGAAGGCAGGAGCTGAAAGGAAGATGCAACTACAAGAATTAGAGAACCTTCGCTTAGAAGCATATGATAACTCCAGGCTGTACAAAGAAAAGATGAAGGCTGTGCATGACAAGGACATCAAAAGGAGAGAGTTCAGACCTGGGGAGCTGGTTCTCCTTTACAACTCCAGACTGAGGCTCATGCTAGGCAAGCTGAGATCCAGATGGGAAGGTCCCTACAGAGTAGAGAAGGCAGAGCCATACGGAGTCTTTCACCGGAGTCATTGATAAACCATTATTTTATGGTTTATCTTGTGCTCAATTGAGTGGTTTTTATCAACTCATTACCCACTTGTTCATACTATTTGCATGGTTTTACATTTGCCTTCCTAATTATGTGCTTTGATTGAAAACATGCTTCTTTGGTCTTATATTTGCTAATATTAATCCTCTCTTATCACCATTAGATGCCTTGATATGTGTGTTAAGTGATTTCAGAGATTACAGGGCAGGAATGGCTCAGAGGATGGAAAGAAAGCATGCAAAAATGGAAGGAATACAAGAAGCTGAAGGAACTGCAAAGTTGTCAGCCTGACCCTCTTGCACTAAAACGGCCGTAACTCGAGCTACAGAGGTCCAAACGACGCGGTTCCAGTTGCGTTGGAAAGCTAACGTCCGGGGCTTTGATTTGATATATAATATGCCATAGTTGCCCTGACGCTAGGCGATGCAAACTCGTGCTCTATGCGGACGCGTCGCAGTGGCAAAAATCAGCGTGGCAGATTTCTTCTCCAGCGATTTTTGGGCTGTTTTTGACCCAGTTTGCGGCCCAGAAAACACAGATTAAAGGCTGCAAAGTAGAGGAATGAGGGAGAATCATTGAACCTGGAATTATTCATAGCATCTACATTAGCATTGCATACTGCATAATTGCATAATTGCATATATAAAAAAAAAAAGCACGCACGCGACGCGGCAGCGTCGCTGACGCGTCCGCGTCACTAATGCGTCGGGAAGAAAAGAATTGAACAGAGAGTCATGAGAGAGCGTGGCTGGAGGCGCGCCTTTAGCATAATTTGACCCACGCGGACACGTCAGCCTTTAGCATAATTTGACCCACGCGGCCGCGTTGCTGACGCGTCCGCGTCATGTGGGAAAAATGCCTCCCCACGCGTCAGCGTCACCCACGCGACCGCGTGGTCCTGTAAATCGACGTAAAAAGGTGTATGGCCGAAAGTTGAGCTGGAATTGGCTGGACTCATGCTGGAAGCTCAAGCCCTACCACACGACCGCGTTCCCCACGCGGCCGCGTCATTTTAAGAAAATGGCCATTGACGCGTTCGCGCCAACCACGCGACCGCGTCACGCAAAAGTTGGCGAAAGAGTTTCGAACAGAGAGTTGCGCGAACGCGAGGCTGCACTCGCGCTAATCGCACAAATCAGGCCATGCGATCGCATGACCCACGCTTCCGCGTCACCTGACCTTATCGCGCACCATGCGACCGCGTCACTCACGCGTCCGCGTCGCTTGCACCGCACAACTTATCCAGATCAGCGCCAATTATCTTATCTTTTCTTCCCTAATCCTAATTTCTTCCATCTTTTCTTCTTTCTTTCTCACTTTATTTCTTTCACTTCTCATTCCTTTTTACCTTCATTCTATTTTACTTAATTTATTTGCATATTTCCTTCATTGGATTTTAATTTTGTGCATATTTTTATTTTTCTTTTCTAAATTTATTATTTTACCATTGGTGTTAAATGTTCTTAGTCAACTGTTGCATCTTTTCTTGAATTTTTTTTTGACTTGTTTTACACTGTGGGATGATATTAATTATCTGCCAATGCCAATCTTTTATGATATTGGCATTTCATTTGCATTGACATGAACTTATATTGATATTTTCATTACCCACACTCCTCCCCTTTGTTGCAAATTTTGCACCACTGGTATGCCATGTGCTTCTATTATTTTCTCACGTACATGTTGAAGCTTCCATGTAAATGAGACCCTTATCAGTTGGCATTAACCCACCCATACTTCATTTATTTTCTTATCTTTATCTCTGGGTTACTGTTCTTCTTTTTCTCTTCTTTCAGGCTGGCCACCAAAGACGGAAAAAGGGAGAAACTTCTAAAAAGGGAGACAAACAAGTCCTTCTGCACAATCCTTGAAGAAAAGCATCAGTTGTAACAACCCGTCCACCTGCACATCTCAGCATGCACCGAGGACGGTGCAATCTTTAAGTGTGGGGAGGTCGATACCGATCTCCATGGGTTAGTTATTTTCTTCTCAATACCAATATTTTATTTAGTACATTGTTACATTTGCATGTTTCATTGCATGATTTTTTTGATTTTATGCATTTAGCTACTGCTTGGTTGAGAAATAATAAGTTTCTTTTTAAGATCCTATTTTTTTGAAAAGTTTCATTAATTTAAAATCAAAATTTTTGTGTTAAATTTGTTTGAAGTTGTATTTAGAACATAGTTTAAAAAGCTAAGAACACACAACCTGTGAGATTTTGAGCTTATTTATATGGTTACATTATTTAACCATAAATTTTTATTCTTGTGTGTTTTCTTCTCTATGATTGCCATCTTTGATTTGTTCCATTCTATATGTCCAATATTTAGTGTATTTACATGCTTGCATATGATTGAGGCCATTACTTGTTTAGCTCACTTATCCTAAATAAGCCTACCCTTTAAATCATCCTTGTCAGCAACTTTGAGCCTTGTAAACCCCCATTTATTCTATATTTTACCACATCACTAGCCTTAAGCAGAAAAACAATTAAATATCCCAATTGAATCTTTGGTTAGCTTAAGATAGGGATTGTGTAACAATTAAGTGTGGGGAAATTGTGGGAACATGGGTTAATAAGGGAATGTGTTGTATTTTTAATTTGATAAAATATTTGGAATTTAGTTACCTACTCATGTGAGACTAGAAAAATTAAAAATTCATGTGCATTGATAAGTTATGTTTATTTTTCTATTTTAAAAAAAAAAAAGAAGAAGAAAAAGAAAGAGAAAAAGAAAAGAAAAAGAGAAAATTAAATAAGGGGACAAAATTACCCCAATGTTAAGTTAATGAAAAAAATCAATGCATATGTGATAAAATTAAAGAAAAGTTGATACATGAGTATTTGATACAAAAGTGAGAATTTTGGGTAGCTAGGCATGAATTAGAATTATATAGAGTATATGTTAGGTGAAAGCTTAGGTTAGTCAAAGATTCATATTATAGCTCACTTGGCTATATATATATATACCCTCACCCTTACCTTAGCCCCATTACAACCCTGAAAAGACCTCATGATGTTTGCATTGGTATACTAAATATTTGTTGATTGAATAGATGAAGAACAAAGTTTAGAAATCATGATTAGAGAAGAGTAGAGTGAATTATCCTATACACTTGAGTGATTAGAATGCATATACACTACCAGTAAGGGTTCAATGCTTAATTCTATGTTCCCTGCTTTCATAAGCTGTCTTCTTACAAGTTTACTTGTCTTTTATTGTATGATTTAGATTAGTGAAATTTCATTTATATTTGTCTTGGAGAATTTATTTACTTTTGACCAAGTAGGTAGAAACATTTTTGCATTTAGTTGCATTCATATAGATAGGTTGCATTTCATATTAATCTACCATTCCTCTTCATCTTTATAGCTTCTCTTGAGCTTAGCATGAGGACATGCTAGTGTTTAAGTGTGGGGAGGTTGATAAACCACTATTTTACGATTTATCTTGTGCTCAATTGAGTTGTTTTTATCAACTCTTTACCCACTTCTTCATACTATTTGCATGGTTTTACATTTGCCTTCCTAATTATGTGCTTTGATTGAAAACATGCTTCTTTGACCTTATATTTGCTAATATTAATCCTCTCTTATCATCATTAGATGTCTTGATATGTGTGTTAAGTGATTTCAGAGATTATAGGGCAGGAATGGCTCAGAGGATGGAAAGAAAGCATGCAAAAATGGAAGGAATACAAGAAGCTGAAGGAACTGCAAAGCTGTCAGCCTGACCCTCTTGCACTAAAACGGCCATAACTCGAGCTACAGAGGTCCAAACGACGCGATTCTAGTTGCATTGAAAAGCTAACGTCCGAGGCTTTGATTTGATATATAATATGCGGACGCATCGCAGTGGCAAAAATCAGCGTGGCAGATTTCTTCTCCAGCGATTTCTGGGCTGTTTTCGACCCAGTTTGCGGCCCAGAAAACAAATTAGAGGCTATAAAGTAGGGAAATGCATCCATTCATAATTAAGCTTTCACATTCACAATTTTAGGAGTAGATGTAGTTTTTAGAGAGAGAGGTTCTCTCATCTCTCTTAGGATTTAGAATTAGGATTCTTTTCACTTTATGATTATTTCATCTTTTGCGATCACAGGTTCAATGTTTCTTTTATTTATTTTTCCAATTTAATTTATGAATATCCATTTTAGATTTGATTTCTTTTGTGAATGCAATTCGAGGTATTTTCAGATTTAATTTTGCTTTGCTTTATTTATATGAATGCTTTTAATTTAATTTAGATATTTTCCCTTTTGGCTTTGGTTAAATAATTGGTGACTCTTGAGTTATCAAACTCATTGTTGATTAAAAATTGGAATTCTTCAAGAATTAATTCGAGTTCCAATAACTCTAACTTTTCGCAAGGAAAGACTGGGACCTGAGGAATAAAAATTAATTCATCCACTTAACTTACCTTCATAGGTAGAGGTTAACAAAGTGGAAGAAAAATCCAATTCTCATTACAATTGATAAGGATAACCAGGATAGGACTTCCAGTTTTCATACCTTGCCAAGAGTCTATTTTATAGTTATTTATTTTATTCTTATTATCATTCAACATACTGCTTCCTTACTTTCAAAACCCCCAATTTACAAGACTCATAACCAATAATAAGAACATACTTCCCTGCAATTCCTTGAGAAGACGACCCGAGGTTTAAATACTCAGTTACCAATTTTTAAGGGGTTTGTTACTTGTGACAACAAAAACTTTTGTAAGAAAGGTTGATTGCTTGGTTTAGTAATTATACTTGCAACGATATTTTACTATAACTTCTAAACCATCAATCTTCAATTCTTCAGTCATCCTTCAAGCTCCAAATTCATCATGGAAAATGGACATCACTTAAAGTTGTACCATGGTGAGAAGATGAAGAAAAACAAAGAGCTGGAGATCTTCCTCTTGGAGGATCCACCCACAGCAGAAGACTGAGCTAGTGGACCGTCCAACTTAAGGACGTTAAAGAGAAGTGCTAGGTGGGAGACAACCCACCATGGTACGATCTTTCAATTTTCTTCTTAACCTTATTTTATTTTATTTTGATTTTTTTTTTCTCAGTATCCATTTCTCATCTTCGCATGAATTACCTGCATACTGCATTCTGCATATAAAAAAAAACGCATACGACACGCAAGCGTCATTGACGCGGACGCGTCATATGCATGTGCGTGCAAAATCAAGATTGAACAGAAAGTTGCGCGGGAGTGGCGCAGGAAGG
Source organism: Arachis ipaensis (assembly GCF_000816755.2). Classification (NCBI taxonomy): domain Eukaryota; kingdom Viridiplantae; phylum Streptophyta; class Magnoliopsida; order Fabales; family Fabaceae; genus Arachis; species Arachis ipaensis. The sequence goes on along the minus strand of NC_029794.2, from coordinate 78,880,976 downwards.
GTGCATTGCGCACAAACTGACTCACGCGTACGCGTCCCTGACGCGTGCGCGTCGATCGAAATTTTGGCACACCTCGCGGACGCGTCAAGCACGCGCACGCGTGGATGATGAAATCGGTGTAAATGAAGATTTTGGCAGAGAGTTGTGATGGTGTGGTGCTTGAACTGTGCTAGGCGCACAAATCTTATCACGCGTATGCGTCCCTGACGCGTACACGTCCCTGACGCGTACGGGTCGTTTTTCCATCCAGCCCATCCACACGTACGCGTTTCTGACGCGCACGCGTCGCCCCAAATTTTTGCAAACGCGTGTAATGAACAGAGAGTTGTGCATGCACGTGGCAGCCTCCGCGCCAATTGCACAATTCAAGTCACGCATACGCGTCCCTGACGCGCACGCGTCGATTGAAAAAGGGGCGATCCACGTGTACGCGTGAATCACGCGTACGCGTGAATCACGCGTACGCGTGCGGTGCACAACTTAATGAAACAAGGTCATCCATTAGAAACTTAGAGGTACAGGTTGGTCAACTGAGCAAGAGGATCCCTGAGATCCCTCCTGACACTCTTCACAGTAATACTGAGATTAATCCTAGAGAAGAGTGCAAGGCCATAACCATGGAGATTGAGGCCGAATTAGAGGAAAATGGGAAGGCACTGAATGCCAGTAAAGAAGCCTTCACTGGGCATTCAATACCGAGAATGCTAGAGGGACTGGTGTTGAATTCCAGTCAAAGCACACCCATTGAGTGCTCAGATCCCACTCAAGAACCCTCTAGCCCAGAACCAAAAGAAACCATAAAGACAATTGAGGTTCCTTTGAATGCACTTCTACAGTGCATAAGTTCTGATGACTACTCATCCTCAAGTGAGGATGAATACACTAGGGAAGAGCAAGTTGCTCATTTCCTAGTAGCTCTAATGAAGCTGAATGCCAAGCTATTTGGTACAAAGCCTCTGGAGGAAAAACCTCTACTGCTCACCAAAGAACTACATGCTTTGGTTTAGCAAGAGCTATCTCAGAGGCTTCCAGACCTTGGACGCTTTCTGATTCCTTGCACCATAGGCGTTATGACCTTTGAAAAGGCTTTGTGTGACCTAGGGTCAAGTATTAACCTCATGCCACTCTCTGTAATGGAGAAGTTAGAAATCCTTAAGGTACAAGCTGCACACGTCTCTTTAGAGATGGTAGACAAGACCATGAAGAAGCCATATGGCTTAGTAGAGGATGTGTTGGTTAAAGTTGAAAACCACTACATCCTTGCAAACTTCATTGTCTTGGACAAAAGAAAGGATGAGGATGACTGTGTCATCCTTGGAAGACCTTTCCTAGCCATAGCCAATGCTATCATTGATGTGGCTAAGGGAGAATTAACCCTAAAGTTAGGGGAGGACCACATCTTATTCAAGATGCCTCACCTCAATTCTCCCTCTAAAAGAGAGATAACTGTGCAACACCTAGTGTGCCAACCCTCTCTTTCTGTGCAGAGCTCTGCAGAGCCCCCAGACATCAATTCTAAGTTTGGTGTTGGGCAGCCCTCAACAAGCTCTAAGCACAAAGGTACCAAAAAGAAAGTACCTATAGGTTGGAAGGACAAGAAATTCCCAACTGAAGGCCTCCCACCTGGCATGAGAGTTGTCTTTACTAAGAAGCCAGCCTTACCACATACAGTGAGCTGTGTCCTATCTCTAGAGCATGCAGAGCTTATTCATGAGAGGACAGGCAGAAAATTCACTGTCAGGGGCGAAAATCTAAGCCCTTACTCACCTCCTTAAGGAGTTGAAGGTCAAGCTAGTGACTTTAAAAGAGCGCTTGTTGGGAGGCAACCCAATTTTACTCAACCATTTATGTTCTTTTTGTTTTTCCTTTTAGTTATCAGAGTCATGATCATGTGCATTAGTCCAGAGATAGATTTTACAGCAATGAAAACAGAACACTTCAAGTGGAGTGTTAAAGTTGAACACCAGTGAGGAAGCCCTCCTGGGCGTTCAACATCCCAAGAGGGGAGCATTGCTGGCGTTGAACGCCAGCTAGGGAGCAGCCTCTGGGCGTTCAAATGCTAGTGCAGAGAAGCAAGGAATCTGGAATTCCCTACCCTCTCAGGACCAAGAGGTCCCAAAGAAGCTCCACCTACCCCACCTTCTTCCCCATTGATCATATTTTCTCGAGGACGAGCAAAACTCTTAAGTTTGGTGTTGCCAAAGCTTTGCTTTGTGACTTCTACCACTCTTAAGTATAGAAGAAGAGGATGGAGCAAACTAGGAAGCATGCACAAGAGCCTGTGCAGCCGCCTCAACAAAGACAAAAGAGTGACATAGAAGAGATCAAGCACTACATGGGATCCTCAAGGAGGAGCATTAGCCACATCATCCAGGTGGATTCGTTCCCTTTATCTCCTTGTCTATTACTTTTCTATTTTCTGTTTATTTTATTTTCTGTTTTCTTGCTCTAGTTACATGGTCATTTGCATTGATGTCTTTAAGTTGTAAAAAGTTCCATATATCTCTCACCTTGGTTAAATGAAAATTTTTATTGAAAAGAACTGAGAGATGCATGAATTTCAAGTTTAAAATTAGATTAGTTTAATTAGTTTGATGTGGTGTCATTTGCTTTTGTTTACTAAATGTATGAAATAAACAGTGCATATTTGAAGTTAAAATTTATGAATGTTTGCTCTTGAAAGAATAAGGAAAAAGGAAAAGTATTATTGGTAACCTGAAAAATCCATAAATTGATCCTTGAAGCAAGAAAAAGCAGTAAAAAGCAAAAGAAAAAGCATGTTGCAAAAGAAAAAATTATATGCATGCAAGAAAGAAAAAAAATGGCGAAAGAAAAAATAATAATAATAATAAAAAAATCCATTACTACCCAAAAAATGCAGGAAAATGAGGGCAGATTGAAAAAGCCAGTAACCCGTTAAACCAAAAGGCAAGGATAAAAGGACCCAAGGCTTTGAGTATCAGTGGATAGGAGGGCCCAAAGAAATAAAATCCTAGCCTAAACGGCTAAACCAAGCTGTCCCTAACCATGTGCTTGTGGCGTGAAGGTGTCAAGTGAAAAGCTTGAGACTGAGCGGTTAAAGTCGTGGTCCAAAGCAAAAAGAGTGTGCTTAAGAACTCTGGACACCTCTATCTGGGGACTTTAGCAAAGTTGAGTCACAATCTGAAAAGGTTCACCCAGGTAAAGTGTCTGTGGCATGAATATATTCGGTGGTAATACTGGAAAATATAGTACTTAGGTTCACGGCCAAGATTCTGAAAGCTGTGTTCAAGAATCAAAATAAGCTTAACTAGGAGAGTCAAAAATATCATCTGAATTCTAAGTTCCTGAAGATGCCCACATCTCTGAGTTTCAATGGATAGTGAGATGCCAAAAATGTTCAGAAGCAAAAAGCTACTAAGTCCCGCTCATCTGATTTTAACTAAGCTTAATTTGAAACTTAGAAATTTATTGTATCTTAATTTTCTTTTTATCCTACTGTGTTTTTAGTTGCTTGGGGACAAGCAACAGTTTAAGTTTGGTGTTGTGATGAGCAGATATTTTATATGCCTTTTGACATCATTTTCATATAGTTTTTAGTAGTTTCTATTTAGTTTTTATTAAGTTTTTATAGGTTTTAGTGTTAAAATCACATTTTTGGATTCTACTATGAGTTTGTGTTTTTGGGCAATTTCAGGTATTTTCTTGCTGAAATTGAGGAGCTGGAACAGAAGTCTGATTCAAAGACAGAGAAAGCACTGCAGATGCTGTCCAGATCTGACCTGCCTGCATTCGAAAGAGCTTTTCTAGAGCTACAGAAGTCCAAATGGAGCGCTCTCAATGGCTATGGAAATCTGACTTCCAGACCTTTCCAGCAATATATAATTGTCTATACTTTTCTTCGTATTAGAAGGCCCAAAACTGGTGTCCAACGCCAGCTTCCTGCCCCGTTCCAGACGTCCAGCGCCCAAAGAGCAGAGCCCAACGTCCAAAGGCCCAAAAAGGGCCCCTGGCTTGCATTCCACGGCTAAGAGACCTCAATGTACGTGTATCTCATCAAATCTCAGCCCAAACACTCACCAAGTGGGCCTCAGAAGTGGATTTTAGCACTAAATAGACTGTTTTACCCTTACTAGTCATCTGATTAGTATTTAAAGGATTAACTTTATGTAACTCAGAGTCTTTAGACCACTTTTCATCACTCTTCGATTCAGGAGAGCCCCATACACTTTTTTATCTTTGTTTTATTTTCAGTATGAGTTTCTAAACCTCCTAGGTTGACGGGAGGAGCCCTGCTAAGTCCTATGAAAATTAAAGTACTATTTCTTCTTCTTCAATCCGTGTCTGATCTATCTCTAAGATGTATATCCCGATCTTCATCGTGATGAACAAGATGATCTGACAAATTGGCTTTGTTCATCACATTAAGATGAATGTGCCTAACAAACACCCGCATCTACTTGAGTTCGTGTGAATACTTGGCCGGAAAGCACGAGCCAACAGTTATGGATTTACATCTCTCAGACGGTTAATCCACGATTTCGTTGGGGACTTCTCGAGAAACCAGTTTAGCCAATTTTCCGGGGAGATTAAGGTCTCCGTGGTATAGGCTATATTCAAGAAGCAGTATTCTCTGATCCGAAAGATTCTACCTTTTTTGTAGAGTTTTGAGTAGGATCACCAAGAGAATGGATTGCTATGCGCTTCATCCTCCATTGGATTGAATATCAAGGGCCCTAGCGTTCATTCTGTAGCAGAGGAGATCACGAACTGTTGGCATGGCTTTGATCACTTACAGCCTACCATAGAAGAAGATCATTCACAAGCAAAGAAGACAGTAGTACCAGAGTTACTTCAGAATAACGAAGCAACTTCGACCCTGACTCGCTCAAGTATTACTTGGACGACCCAGTGCACTTGCTGGTACTGCTGCTGTTGTATGAAATAGTGTGGGTTTTGCGTACAAGCGCAACCAAACACAAAGAAGAAACTCAAAGAATTCAAAGAACACAAGAACATGCAAAAGACACCAAACTTAAAAATTTTGAAAACCAAGGACAAAATTTTTGAAAAAATAAAGAAAATACCAAACTTAAAGATGGACACAAGAATCAAATAAAAGAAACTCTTTTTGAAAATTTTTTAGACAAAGGACTCAAAAAAATCGAAAATTCAACAAGAACAAAAACAAAAGACTCAAACCAAAAACAAAGATTAAACAGAGAAAAGAAAAAAAATTTTGAAAAAGTTTTTGATTTTCTTCGAAAATAAAGAAGAAGAAGATAAAAATAAAAGCTAACCAAATTAAAGACAATACCTGATCTAGGGACAAGATAATCCGTCAGTTGTCCAAACTCGAACAATCCCCGTTAACGGCACCAAAAACATGGTGCATGAATCCCCAGGCTTCGTACAGCTAAACCAGCAAGTGCACTGGGTCGTCCAAGTAATACCTGAGCGAGTCAGGGTCGATCCACGAGGATTGTAGTTTGAAGCAAGCTATGGTTATCTTGCAGATCCTAGTAATGCAGATAGAAGAGTTATTGGTTTGAATTTGGTTTGAAGTTGTGTAAACTATGGTAAGAAGGTGGTTAAGACTTGGAGTTGCTTTGTCCTTCTGGATTAACTCTGGTATTACTGTCTTCTTCAATTATGAATGATTTCTTCTATGCCAGGCTGTATGTGATCAACGTCGTATGGCCACGGTCATTAATCTTCACTGCTTCAGATCAAACACCGGGTCAGCAGTCATTCAATCTGAACAAGGGCGAAGCTCTTATAGTCCATTCTCCTTAATGATCCTACTCAAAATGCCACAGACAAGGTCTAATCTTCCGGATCAGAGAATGTTGCATCTTTGGGTTCTAGTCTCTAAGAGATGTATAATCAAGCTGGCAGTTCGATGCTTTCCAGTCACGTATTCACACGAACCCTAGAAGACAAGGGTGGTTGTTAGGCATGCGGTCTTAGTATGAAGAACGGAGCAAATTGTCACTGATTATCCCATTCATCAAGTTGAAGAATGAATATACATCTTAGAATTGAATCAAACACGGATTAAAGAGAAATAGTAATACTTTTATTAATTCATATAACTCATCAGGGCTCCTCCTCTCAACCTAGGAGGTTTAGAAAATCATAATGATAGGAAAAAACAATGATACACAAAAAATATGGCATAAAGTGTCTGCATCCCCCTAATGAGAGGTGTAAAGGTTCTTTAAATACTAAACTAATGACTAGGGATTACATAAAAAAGGGTAAAACAATCTTTTAGTGCTAAAATCCACTTTTGGGCCCATTTGGTGAGTGTTTAGGCTGAGCTTTGATGAGATCCACATGCTAGAAGGCCTCTAGGGCATTGAATGCTTGCTAGGTGGTCCTCTTTGGGTGTTTGGGCGCTGGTCTCCTCTTTGGGCGCTGAACGCCTGGAATGGGGCAGAAGGCTGCCGTTAGACGCCAATTTTTGGCCTTCTATTCTGAAGCAAAATATGGACTATTATATGTTGATGGAAAGATCTGGAAGTCAGATTTCTATAGCCATTAATAACGCTCCATTTGAACTTCTGTAGCTCTAGAAAAGCTCTTCTAAGTGCAAGGAGGTCAAATCCGGACAGCATCTGCAGTGCTTTCTCTGTCTCTGAATCAGACTTTTGCTCCAGCTCCTCAATTTCAGCCAGAAAATACATGAAATTACACAAAAACACACAAAATCAAAATAGAATCCAAAAGTGTGAATTTTATAGTAAAACCTATGAAAACTTAATAAAAATTAAATAAAATAGACTAAAAACTATATGAAAATGATGCCAAAAAGTATATAAAATATCCGCTCATCAGCAGCAACCAACCCATACTTCAACCATTCAAACCAAGGCCCTTGTCAACAGAGGAATAATTACAACCAAGGGTGATGTAATCAAGGTTGGCAAGATACCTCAAATCAAGGTTGGCAAGATCATTCAAACCAAGGCTAGAGAGATAATTACAATCAATGATGGAGAGATAGTTCAAATCAAAGGTGGAACAACAATTCCCAACAATACCGTAACCAACAAAACCATCAATTCCAACAACAAAATCAAGGCCAAAGATACCAACTCCCTCACTAAAGGCAAGCCCAAGCACCTCAACTCACACAACCTCAAATTCCACAAATCACTTGTTACATCCTACGAAGTTTAAAACCAGATAGAGCATATAAACATATGTACATATATGCATGAGAATCCCAAAATGACCTAATATACTGTTTACAGAACCTGTTTCTCCAAATCAATCTCTAAGAGGGATAAAACATAATATATACAATGGAGATATAAAGTATTTACATATATATCAAAAACCTAGTAGAATCCCCAAAAGCTAGAATCCTTCTCTTCAGAAAACTTCCCGAATGCCTCAGTGAGGTGCCTCACGTCCTCCATCTAAAAATCACAAAATATGTATGGGGTAAGAACCAGAGATTTTCAACAACGTAACAGTGCCCACATAAATAACATATATGTCCCGAAAAAGCCAAAGGCAATCCTACAACTTCTGACATTTGATTTAATCATATAAAACACATCTAAACCAAAATAACTTAGGCAAGTAACTAAGGATATTCATTCTAGTCTAACACTCCCATTTCCAACTCCTCCGAACCTCCCAACCACAATTGGAATAATTTACTCTCAAATACAGATATTACATGCAACGAAATCACAATTAGAATTCAGTTACAGCGAATAAACAAGTAGCAAGTAGTTTATGAGATCAGTTAGGCATTCCAAACAAAGCACACCAAACAAACATATAGATGCATATAACGCATGCCTGTCCTATGGCTGATGAGTCTCATCTGTCTGTTATCAAGGCAACCTGACATGTCTAGCTGCTACACCTTGGACAGTCCCTCGTGTGTGCATCCCCAAGAGTCTATGCATAGCTTTTTCTCAAATATAAATAAATTCAGCTCATCGGGAGAATTTTTGGGGAGTTAAAATGCCTGGCCACATCTTGTGACGTAGGGTCAACAGAGTATCGAGTCTAAACTTAGAGCACCTAGTGGCATGCCACGGCATCTACCCAGAGAAACTCGTATCTCAGATAAAGAAGTGCATAAGCCACATAACAATTCATATTCATTTATAATCAATCATAATCATTCAGTTATCATTCATAATAGCCATATTCATCATATGCGTATCATTCTCTGCACTTCTCGTACATAATTCATCACTTCTCAAAATTTCTTCATCTCCAAGTTACCATTCCTCCATACTTTCTTTTCACCATTCAACATACAACTAAGGTTTATGGGCTAAAAGAGTGAAAATAGAGGTTTAGAGGTTCAAAATTGCATTTTAAAACATAAAACTCACTTTGCTGATTTCAGGGGTTCCGAGTACGCATAGAAGAGGCTCGCGTACACGGGAAACCAAACACGAAGGGAACGGCTGCGTCGCATGCGAGTGTTCACGTACAAAACCCCTCAAAAATCCATTGCTCGCGTATGCATGCACTTGCTTGCGTATGCGAGAAACCAAACCCAAAGGGAATGGCTGCATCGCGTGCAGGTGGTCATGTATGTGAATTCTGCTAGGTGGCCAATTGGCTACGTGCTGCAGAATTTCAGTTTTGTACACCGAACATCCGACGCGCATAACTTTTTTGTTTTAAAATATTTTACATCCATTCTTTGAACAATGTAAACTTCATGGACCTAATTTAAATATGAGACAGCTCGGTTAATAATATCAGCCCAGGTGTTAATTACACAACCTTGACTATCAACTACATATTAGTTGAAATTGAAACCATTTAAATTGGAAACCATAGTGCTAATACCTACTAATGCCAAGCAGCTAGGAAGAAATTTAAAGAACGAGAATTGTTGAAACTAGTTTGAAACAGTTTGGGGGTCCGGAAGCTGAGTCATGGCTCGTCAAAGATCGGTCTAAATTCAACTTTTCACAACAATTTCCAAAGATTGCTAAACCTTAGTTTTCATAACAATTCAATTTCAACCATTTTTAGAACTTACCATAATGGCTCAAAACCAACCTCAACTATACCACATCGTTTCTCAATACACCAATTTACCACATCATTTCCAAATCCAACAATTCAATTCAATGCAACATTTTCAATATACATCCTCATCATTATCATATCCAACAATCCAAGTTCAATATACATCATCATCATTATCATTATCATATACATCATCAATTATCTCTATCAAACAAAATACCAAAATCATAACCAATATAGCACCAACAACAACCTCAAACTCACTAATCCTTATGCATATCAATCCATCACAATCATCAATGACATTAATAATTCAATTCTTATCCTACGGTCAACTAACCCAAGTTTTCACGAAAGATTATATTTTAGTTACGAGAAACTGAAACCATACCTTGGCCGATTCCCCAAAAAAACCGAAACACTTCACTTATATATCACACCTCAAGCTTTGAAATCCTCTCACCAAGCAAAACCCAGCCTCCAAGGTTATCCCTCTACCTTCCAATTTCTCAAACTAACTCCATCTAACAATCAATTTCATTCTATGATCATAATTACAACCAAAATCAACATAAAGCTCATTAATTCAATGTATATATACCAAGGGTGAGGATGATTACCTAACCCACAGCTCAAGCAAGCTAGATCCAATAATTTCTGCAAGTTTAATTCGAATCTAAAACACCAAACCAATAAAACCTCAACATACACACTCATAAATTTTTGAAATTTTATGGACATAGCATCTAAGGTGGGATGAGACTTACCTATGAAATTATTCTGATAGATTCATAGAGCTCCGTGCGGTGGTTGCGTGGCCGCAAACGGTATGGCAATCGGAGCTCCGGATTGAAAGTTATTAAGAATTGAAATTTGAAAGGTTAGGCTTTTGGTGTGTTCTTCTCCTCTTCAGCCCCTTCAGTGTGATTCTCATCATTTTGGGGAAGAAAAGACTGAAGCGTGGCTTATATACTTGGGCCTTGGGCCTAATTCGGGCCCGGTTTGCCTAGCTTGGCCCGTTCGGTCCAATCTTGGGCCAAATTCTTTAAAATTAGTGTCAAAATTCTTATTTTAATTAGCTTTATCTCATTAAAGTATAAAATTCCATTTTCTAATTTTCTTGATTAATAATTAAATTATTCGCTAATTATTTGGGGTTTACATCTTACCCACCTAATTAAGAATTTTTCTCTCAAAATTCGAATTCAATTACCTGAAAAGAGGTGAGGATAGTCCTTTCGTATATCGGATTCGAGTTCCCATGTATGCTCCTCTATACAAGCCCAACCCTACTGACATAAAATGTATTGACCTTTAGAAACAATCAAGTAGAACACGGTTCTTAGATAACCAATCCAATTCCAAGATAAGATCAAAACCAGTCATTGACAAACAAATCACATCGTGGATAAACTCTCGTTGTTGGACTCAAAATCAAACTTGTGGGAAACCTAATCTAGGCACAACAGCTTTAGAGGTAGCATTATGCACATTCAAATCATAACTCAACATAACTATATTCAACTATAATTCACTGGCCTTCTCAAATGCTATGAATGAATGAGTAGCTCCAGAATCAAACAAAGCATTCAAAGTTTTACCACCTATTTCACAGTTCCCTTGAATCAGTGTATCAAACCCCTTGGTACTCACAGCAGATGTAGTGAACACTCGTCTTGGATGTTGTGCTCTCCCAGCATCATATCTCTTCTTGTCTGGATAGTTCCAGGACAAATGCCCGGCTCTCCCACAGGCATAACATACTCCTAACCCTTCTCTGCACGGAGTCCATGAGTGGTAACTCCCGTATCTCACGCAAGTCGTCTCAGTTTGCAATTACTCCCAAATCTTCTTCCCTACTTATTTTTGTTGTTATTGTTGCCTCTCTTGTGAGCATTCTGTCCTTGAGGTATTAGTGGAATATAGCCTCCTCGCTTAAAGTTCTGGGCCGTAGGTGCGAAATGTTTGCTTTGGTTTCTCTGGAAGGATCCCCTGTGATCTCCTTTCTCTAGCATAGCCTTTCTCACACAATCGTCATCCACTCTACTTTTGTTTACTAACTGAGAAAAAGTTCTGATTTTCATAAGACCCACAGTACTCAAAATGTTGCTCCGTAGTTGATACGTAAAATCTGTATCGCTACAAATTTTCCTTCGACAAGTATACCGAATTGTTGTCAAGTAATAATTCACAATAGAGTGAGGTCGAATCCCACGAGGATTAACAGATTAAGCAAATAATAGTTAATTGATTATTCTAGTTAGACTATCATAATTGGATGATAAGCAACAAGGAAATGTAAATGACATGAAAGTAAAGGAAAGCAATAAAGTGCAAGAAAGTAAATGGCATGAATGTAAAGTACAAGAAAGTAAAGTGCTGAAAATGTAAAGTACAGAAAATGTAAATAACCATAAGTAAATAAAAGAAAGAAATATAAAATAACCATTAGGATCAAGAGATATTGCATTCTTTGGATTAATTGATTTCATCTCATCTTCAATCATGCAACTCATTGACCTTTCTTGGCAATCATGAGTGATTGAGTCCCAATTCCTTGGTAACTCAATCTCCCCAATCTTGATCAATAGCCAATTCCTTGGTCTAGTTGCTCATGAGAGGAGATGAAGCTTGGTCCCTGAAGAGAGAACTTTTGCATGGTCTAGAATTCAGAATAAATTCCCGTTGCAAGTATAGCTTCTAAACCAACAAAAGTCCTTTCTTACAAACATTTTGGATGTCACAAGTAACAAACCCCTTTAAAATTGATAACCGATTATTTAAACCTCGGGTCGTCTTCTCAAGGAATTACAGGAAGGTATGTTCTTATTATTGGTTATGAGTTTTGTAAATTGGGAGTTTTTTGAAATAAAGAGCAAGTAATTTAAATGACAAGAAAGATAAATTAATAATAATAAAATCTCTTGGCAAGGTATAAGAATTTGGAATTTCTATCCTAGTTATTCTTATCAGGTGTGATGAGAATTGGATTTTAATCCCACTTAGTTAAGTCAAGTGGACTAATTAGCTTGATCCTCAATTCCTAGTTAATCCCTGTGGAAAGACTAGCTTTAGAGCGACCTAGATCAATTAGTAATCTGCCAATTTCAACCACTACTGAGTTTGACAACTCAAGTGTTACCAATTACATAACCAAAGCCAAAAGGAAGAAAATATCTAAATTAAATTAAAAACATTCATAAATAGAATAAAACAATCATAAACTGAAATACCTCAAATAATATTAATTAAGAAAATCATAACATGAATGTAGCATAAGTCAAATTAAAAAAATAAATAACAATTTAAAGTAATAAATAAAAGTAGAAAATAAATTAAAGGAATATTAAGCCTGTACTTTAAGAGAAGTAATCCTAAAATTAACAGAAATCCTAATCCTAAATCCTAAGAGAGAGGAGAGAGCCTCTCTCTCTAAAAACTACATCTAAAAACCTAAAATTGTGAATTATGAGAACATGATTATGAATGGATGCATTCCTCCACTTTATAGCCTCTAATCTGTGTTTTTTGGGCCGAAACCTGGGTCAAAAACAGCCCAGAAATCGCCCCCAGCGTATTCTGGTATGTACAGGTCGTGGGAAAGTGACGCGGAAGCTTCGTCTACGCGTTTGCATGGATTGCGTTTCTGCCAGGTCATGCATCCGCGTGATCCACGCATTCGCGTCGCCTGGCTTCAAGGCAGCTATGGTAAATCATATATTAAATCGAAGCCCCATACGTTAGCTTTCCAATGCAACTGGAACCATCCCATTTGGATCTATGTAGCTCAAGTTATGACCGTTTGAGTGCCAAGAGGTCAGGCTGGACAGCTTTAGCAGTTCCTTCAGTTTCTTGTATTCCTTCCACTTTTGCATGCTTCCTTTCTATCCTCTAAGCCATTCCTACCCTGTAATCTCTGAAATCACTTAACACACATATCACGGCATCGAATGATAATAAGAGAGGATTAAAATTAGTAATTTAAAGGCCAAAGAAGCATGTTTTCAATCATAGCACATAATTAGGAAGGCAAATGTAAAACCATGCAAATAGTATGAATAAGTGGGTAAAGAGTTGATAAAGGTCACTCAATTGAGCATAAGATAAACCATAAAATAGTGGTTTATCAACCTCCCACACTTAAACAATAGCATGTCCTCATGCTAAGCTCAAGAGAAACTATAAAAGGGTGAAGAGGAATGGTAGAATATATGAAATGCAACCTATCTATATGAATCCAACTACATGAAGAATGCTTTTTCCTACTTGGTTTAAAAGTAAATAAATTCTCCAAGAATAACTATGAACTGGATTTCACTAATTCAAATCATAAAAATGAAGTACAATTAGGCTTGTAGAAGAAAATAGCTCATGAAAGCCGGGGAACAAAGAATCGAGCATCGAACTCTCACTGGGAGTGTATGCACTCTAATCACTAAAGTGTTTTAGTTCGATTCTCTCAATTCTCTACTAACCTTGCTTTCTAAGGCTTGCTCTTCATCTAACAATTAACATAAATTTAATGCACAGATACACATATCAAGAGGTCATTTAAGGGTTGTAATAGGGTTAGGGTCAAGGTAGGATTGTATTTGGCCAAGTGGACTAAAATCTGAATCCTTAATTAACTTAAACTTTCCACCTAACTTTAGAAAATCCATGTAATTACAATGCAAAATCTAATTGACCATTAACTATGTTTTCCACATATTCATGCATCTGATTTTGAGTACAGTACACATGCATTGCTTTCATCATTTATTTTGGGGCATTTTGTCCCCTTTTACTTATTTGCTCTTTTTCTTTTCTTTTTCTCACTTCTTCTTTATATATATATATATATATTTTTTCGCTTAGAGTTAATGATGTGCTAAAGTAAAAAACAAAGGGGTATAATAGGCTCAATATTGGTTTGCAAGAATAATGAAAAGGGTAAGGCCATATGGGTATGTAAGCTCAGTGAAACAAAGGCCTCAATCATGTAAGTGTATGCATACGTCAAACCATGGAAATATAGAATTAAGCAAGACAAAGATCACAATTTTAGAGAAAAAAATACACACCAAAAATAAAATATTGGTTGGTAAAATGCAACCAATTCAAATAGGCTCAAAATTCTCACAGGTTTTGTGTGTTCGAGCTCTAAACCATGTTCCAGTATAATATTTCTTCAAACAAGTGTAACATTAAATTTTATTCAAATTAGTGAAATGCTCTAAAAGGTTTCTTGAAAAAGAAAATATTTCTTCAACCAAGTGGTAAAATATGCACAAAATCAAATAATCATGCAATCAAACATGCAAATGCAACAACTAACAAGGAAAATAAACCATTGGTGTTGAGATAGAAGAGTGACTAACCCATGGAGATCAGTATCGACCTCCCCACACTTAAAGATTGCACCGTCCTCAGTGCATGCTAAGATGTGCAAGTGGACGGGTTGCTTCAACTGACGCTTTTCTCATCAAGGATTGTGCAGATGGACTTGTTTGTCTCCCCTTTTAGAAGTTTCTCCCTTTTTCCATCTTCAGTGGCCAGCCTGAAAGAAGAGAAAAAGAAGAACAGTAACCCAGAAATAAAGATAAAATAAAATATGGTTAGGTTAATGCCAAATAATGAGGGTCTCAATTACATGGTGACTACAACATGCAAGTGAGAAAATAGTAGAAGTACATGGCAAATCAAGAGTGCAAAAATTTGCAACAATAGGGAAGAGAGTGTGGGTAAGGAGAGATAATATAAATTCATGTCAATGTAAAGGTAATACAGGTATAAAAGATTGGCATTGATCTAAATAATATTACCTAACCAGAATAAAACAAGTCACTAAGCACCCAAAATAATTCAAGAGAAGATGCAACAGTTAAATAAGATAATCAACACCAAAATAATGAATTTAGAAAAGAAAAGAAAAATATGCACTAAATTAAAATGTAATGAATGAAATATGCAAATAAATTAAGTAAAATAGAATGAAGGTGAAAAGGAATGAGAAGTGAAAGAAATAAAGTAAGAAAGAAAAAAGAAAGAAGAAAAGATAGAAGAAATTATGATTGGGGAAGAAAAGATAAGATATTTGGCTGATCTGGATAATCTGTGCGCCACATGCGACGTGGATGCGTGGGTCACGCTGTCGCGCGGTTGGCGTGATTGCTAAATGACGCGGACGCGTGGGGCATGCGGTCGCGTGAGTTGATTGGTGCGATTGGCGCGAGGGCAGCCTCGTAGTCGCGTAACTCTCTGTTCGAAACTCTTTTTTGCCAAATTCCAGGGTGACGCGGTCGCGTGGTCGACGCGATCGCGTGAGTGGCCATTATTGGGATATGACGCGGACGCGTGAGCCATGCGTCTGCGTGGTAAGGCTTGTGCGTTCAGCACCAGTCCAGCACCACTCTAGCACAACTTTCGGTCGTGCACCCTTTCTTACGTCGATTTCACAGGGCCACGCGTTCGCGTGGGTGATGCGGACGCGTGGAAGGCATTTTTCTCACATGACATGAACGCGTCATCGACGCGGTCGCATGGATCAATCTGTGCTAAAGGCACGCCTCCAGCCACGCTGTCACGTGACTCTCTGTAAAATCTCTTTTCTTCCTTGAGGCACATAAGACGCGGATGCGTCGTGTGCGAATTTTTTTTTTTATGAATGAAAAATGCAGAACGCAGTATGCAGATGCTGATGCAGATGTTATGAATAATTCCAGGTTCAGT
Organism: Arachis ipaensis; assembly: GCF_000816755.2. Taxonomy (NCBI): domain Eukaryota; kingdom Viridiplantae; phylum Streptophyta; class Magnoliopsida; order Fabales; family Fabaceae; genus Arachis; species Arachis ipaensis. Next base: position 78,865,268 of record NC_029794.2, on the reverse strand, counting down.
AGAATAAAATAAAACTCAAAACAAACAAAACGAAATAAAATTAAAATTGAAAAAGGAGCGATCATACCATGGTGGGTTGTCTCCCACCTTGCACTTTTAGTTAAAGTCTTTAAGTTGGACATTTGGTGAGCTCCCTGTTATGGTGGCTTGTGCTTGAATTCATCCAAAAATCTCCACCAACGTTTGGACTTCCAGTAACCTCCGGGGTCCCAAACTAGGCGCAGAAAGCCTTTAAGTAAGTTAAAGCAAGTGACAAGGCCCCAAGAGTGTTGATTGTTGGAATGAATTCCGGGGTCCCAAATCTTGCTTTTGCACCCGTCTTCAAGTTGATTATCATGATTCCATCCGTGTGGTTCAGCCTTAGAATTCTCACTGAAGCGTCCAAACAACTTCCCAGACCCATTCAATTAAGCTTTACCCCAACCCTTGCATTTAAACTTTCAGCACACAACTATGTTGAACCTTTGATAAACCACTATTTCATGGTTTATCTTGTGCTCAATTGAGTGGTTTTTATCAACTCTTTACCCATTTATTCATACTAAATCGCATGCTTTATGTCTTCCTTCCTGATTTTGTGCTATGATTGAAAACATGCTTCTTTGGCCTTTATATTGCTAATATTAATCCTCTCTTATCACCATTAGATGCCTTGATATATGTGTTAAGTGATTTCAGAGATTACAGGGCAGGAATGGCTCAGAGGATAGAAAGGAAGCATGCAAAAGTGGAAGGAATACAAGAAGTTGGAGAAACTGCTAAGCTGTCCAACCTGACCTCTTCGCACTCAAACGGCTATAACTTTAGCTACAAAGGTCCAAACGACGCGGTTCCAGTTGCGTTGGAAAGCTAACGTCCGGGGCTTAGATTTGATATATAATTTGCCATAGCTGTCTCAAATTTAGGTGACGCAAACGCGTGAATGATGCGCCCGCGTCGCATCTGCGAACTTCAATCCGCGCGGACGCGTGGACGACGCCTCCGCGTCACTTGCCCGCGACCTGAACGTAACAGGAAGCGATTTCTGGGCTGTTTTTGACCCAGTTTTCAGCCCAGAACACACATATTAGAGGCTATAAAGTGGGGGAATGCATCCATTCATAATCATGCTCTCATAATTCACAATTTTAGTTTTAGATGTAGTTTTTAGAGAGAGAGGTTCTCTCCTCTCTCTTAGGATTTAGGATTAGGATTCCTCTTAAAGTATTTAGGATTATCTCTTCTCAATTTCCAGGTTTAATATTCTTTTTATTTATTTTCTCAATTTTATTTATGACTCTTTATGTTTAGATTGATTTTCTATTTAATATATTTTGAGGTATTTCAGACTTATGATCACTCTCTTTAATTTATGTTCCTGTTGCTTCCCATCTGAAGGCATTTTTATTCAAGTAGATTTTTCTCCCTTTTGGCTTTGGTCAAGTGATTAGTAACACTTGAGTTATCAAACTCAGCAAGTGATTGAAATTGGTAGATTCTGATTGAACTAGGATTGCTCTAAAGCTAGTCTCTCCACAGGAGTCGACTAGGACTTGAGAATCAAGCTAATCAGTCCACTTAAACTTCCTTTGTTTAGTAAAGGCTGACCAAGTGGGATTAAAACCCAATTTTCTTCACACCTGATAAGGATAACTAGGATAGGAATTCCAATTCTTATACCTTTCCAAGAGATTTTATTATTGTTAATTTATTTTCCTTGCTAAAAGTTTATTTTACAATTATTCATTTATTTTACTTGCCATTTAAATTACTTGTTCGTCATCTTCAAAATCCCAATTTACAATCTCCATAACTAGTAATAAGAACATACTTCCCTGCAGTTCCTTGAGAAGACAACCCGAGGTTTAAATACTTCAGTTATCAATTTTTAAGGGGTTTGTTACTTGTGACAACCAAAACGTTTGTAAGAAAGGTTGATTGCTTGGTTTAGTAACTATACTTGCAACGAGAGTTTACTATAACTTTTAAACCATCAATCTTCAAGTTCTTTCAAAATGGCGCCGTTGCCGGGGAATTGCAAACGTGTGCCTTATTATTGGTTATTGTAAATATTTTGCTTTTAAATTGATTTATTTTCAAAAAAAAATTTCAGATTTTTATTTTAAAAATTTTTTTATCTTATCCTATCTTAGTTTTAAATTTCAAGATTCAAATTTTTTTTTCAAAAATCATATCTTTTTCAAAAATCTTATCTTATCTTATTTCAAATTTCAAAATTTAATTTTCAAATTCAAATTTTAAATAACCTTTTAATTTAAATTTGTTTTTATTTTCGTTTTCAATTTTTATTTGCTACTATGAACTCTCCCCTTTAGCTATGAGTCTGGTTACAATTATGTTGCAGGAAGAGGAAATTACAAGGAGAACAGGCGTCAAGGTTGGAACAATCAAAGATGGGAGGAGCCACAAGGATTTGATCAACCCTCACGGCAACAACCACCTCCAATGGACTATCAACAACCACCACCATATGCCTATGAACCCTCTCCTCAAAATAACTCTGGACCACCATACTCACAAGCCCCTTAACACCAAACACCACCATATGACCCTAACCTATATCCACCACACCAACCACCTTATGAGCCATATGAACCATATATAGAACCACCCCAATTCCAACCCAATTACCCCCAAGAACCACCACCTCAATATTTGCCATATCCATATCCATCAATCCAAGAGCACTATGATCCTACTTATGATAGCCGAGCGCAACAAGAATCAAGGGATCGTCTCATGGAAACATGTGCAAAACTTCAAGCAACCCTTCGCCAACTGGATCAAGCGATAAATCGATTACCTTCCCGACGTTTGGACACTCAAGGAACCCCCATGGCCTCATGTGGGTAATGGTGCATGAAATTACAATCACACTTTTGTAACTCCACACAACTAACCAGCAAGTGCACTGGGTCGTCCAAGTAATACCTTACGTGAGTAAGGGTCGATCCCACGGAGATTGTCGGCTTGAAGCAAGCTATGGTGATCTTGTAACTCTTAGTTAGGATATCAATAATTCTCAGATTTAATTGTAAAAAGTAAAAGAACATGAAATAAATACTTGTTATGCAGTAATGAAGAACAGGTTGAGGCTTTGGAGATGCTTTGTCTTCTGAACCTCTGCTTTCCTACTGTCTTGTTCTTCATACACGCAAGACTCCTTCCATGGCAAGCTTTATGTTGGGCATCACCGTTGTCAATGGCTACATCCCATCCTCTCAGTGAAAATGTTCCAAATGCACTGTCACCGCACGGCTAATCTTCTGTCGGTTCTCAATCATGTCGGAATAGGATCCATTGATCCTTTTGCGTCTGTCACTACGCCCAACACTCGCGAGTTTTGAAGCTCGTCATAGTCATCCCTTCCCAGATCCTACTCAGAATACCACAGACAAGGTTTAGACATTTCGGATCTCAGGAATGACCGCCAATGATTCTAGCTTATACCACGAAGACTCTGATTTGAATCATGAGGCTAAGAGATATGCATTCAATCTAAGGTAGAACGGAGGTGGTTGTCAGGAACGTGTTCATAGGTGAGAATGATGATGAGTGTCATGGATCATCACATTCATCAAGTTGAAGTGCAAATAAATATCTTAGAATGGAAGCAACCGTAATAGAATGGAAAACAGTAGTAATTGCATTAATTCATGAAGAACAGCAGAGCTCCTCACCCCCAACAATGGGGTTTAGAGACTCATTCCGTAGAGGATACAATATGAAACGTGTATAATGTCATGAGGTACAAGATGAATCACTAAAAGAGGTATTTATAGTAAACTAGTGACCTAGGGTTACAGAAAATGAGTAAGCTAGGGTGTTTATTATAAAAATCCACTTTCGGGGTCCACTTGGTGTGTGCTTGGACTGAGAATTGAAGCTTTCATGTGTAGAGACATTTCCTGGAGTTAAATGCCAGTTTTTATGCCAGTTTGGGCGTTTAACTCCAGCTTTTGTGCCAGTTCTGGAGTTAAACGCTAGAATTCTTGAGCTGACTTGGAACGCCTGTTTGGGCCATCAAATCTCGGGCAAAGTATGAACTATTATATATTGCTGGAAAGCCTAGGATATCTACTTTCCAACGCATTTAAGAGCGTGCCAATTGGGTTTCTGTAACTCCATAAAATCCACTTTGAGTGCAGGGAGGTCAGAATCCAACAGCATCTGCAGTCCTTTTTCAGCCTCTGAATCAGATTTTTGCTCAGGTCCCTCAATTTCAGCCAGAAAATACCTGAAATCACAGAAAAATACACAAACTCATAGTAAAGCCCAGAAAAGTGATTTTTATTTAAAAAATAATAAAAACATAATAAAAGCTAACTAAAATGTACTAAAAACATACTAAAAACAATGCCAAAAGGCGTATAAATTATCCGCTCATCACAACACCAAACTTAAACTGTTGCTTGTCCCCAAGCAACTAAAAATCAATTAGGATAAAAAGAAGAGAATATACAATGAATTCTAAAAATATCTATGAAGATCAGTATTAATTAGATGAGCGGGGCTTTTAGCTTTTTGCCTCTGAACAGTTTTGGCATCTCACTTTATCCTTTGAAGTTCAGAATGATTGGCTTCTATAGGAACTCAGAATCCAGATAGTGTTATTGATTCTCCTAGTTAAGTATGTTGATTCTTGAACACAGCTACTTTATGAGTCTTGGCCGTGACCCTAAGCACTTTGTTTTCTAGTATTACCACCGGATACATAAATGCCACAGACACATAACTGGGTGAACCTTTTCAGATTGTGACTCAACTTTGCTAGAGTCCCCAATTAGAGGTGTCCGGAGCTCTTAAGCACACTCTTTTTGCTTTTGGACCACAACTTTAACCGCTCAGTCTCAAGTTTTCACTTGACACCTTCACGCCACAAGCACATGGTTAGCGACAGCTTGGTTCAGCCGCTTAGGCCAGGATTTTATTCCTGTGGGCCCTCCTATCCACTGATGCTCAAAGCCTTGGATCCTTTTTATTACCCTTGCCTTTTGGTTTAAAGGGGTATTGGCTTTTTCTGCTTGCTTTTCTTTTTCATTTTTTTCTTTTTTTTTTCGCATTTTTTTTTGCTGCAAGCTTTCTATTCACTGCTTTTTCTTGCTTCAAGAATCAATTTTATGATTTTTCAGATCATCAGATAACATTTCTCCTTTTCCCATCATTCTTTCAAGAGCCAACAATTTTAACATTCATGAATCAACAAATTCAAAAATATGCACTGTTCAAGTATTCATTCAGAAAAACAAAAGTGTTGTCACCACATCAAAATAATTAATCTATTTTAAAATTTGAAATTCATGCACTTCTTTTTCTTTTTCAATTGAAAACATTTTTCATTTAAGAGAGGTGATGGATTCATTTTCATAGCTTTAAGGCATAGACACTAAGACACTAGTGATCATGTAATAAAGACACAAACATAGATAAAAATAAAGCATAAAAATTCGAAAAAAAAAACAGAAGATAAAGAACAAGGAGATTAAAGAACGGGTCCACCTTAGTGATTGCGGCTAGTTCTTCCTCTTGAAGATCTTATGGAGTGCTTGAGCTCCTCAATGTCTCTTCCTTGCCTTTGTTGCTCCTCTCTCATGACTCTTTGATCTTCTCTAATTTCATGAAGGAAGTCCACCCTTAGTTGTCCCCTATTGGAACTTAATTCTCCTAGGGAGGTGTTAATTTGCTCCCAATAGTTTTGTGGAGGAAAATGCATCCCTTGAGGCATCTCAGAGATTTCATGATGATAATTTTCCTCATGCTCTTGTTGAGGTCCATGAGTGGGCTCTCTTATTTGCTCCATCCTTTTCTTAGTGATGGGCTTGTCCTCTTCAATGCGGAGTCTTGGCCACAACTTCATAGAAGTGGTCTTGATGGACCTTTGAGATGAATCTCTCCATCTCTCATGACTCGAAGATGGAAGCAATTGTCTTTCAATTCCTCTTTCTAGAGGTTTCTCTGGCCTTAGGTGCCATAAATGGTTATGGAAAAACAAAAAAAAACTGAGCTTTTACACACCAAACTTAAAAGGTTTGCTCGTCCTCGAGCAAAAGAATAAAGAAAGGAGGAGAAGAAGAAGAGATGGATGAGATAGAGGTATGTGAATTATTCGGCCAAGGGGGGTGTTAGGTGGTTATGATGTGGAAAAGGAAGGAGTGATGGTTTGAATTTAAGTGGGTGGGTGTAGGTGGTTTGTATGATGGTTTTGGAGGTGTAATGGAGGTGATTGGTGGAGGTTATTTGGGGAAGAGTATTATGAAAAGGTGTGAAGAAATGAGATAGTGAGTTGAGGTTGGTGGGGATCCTGTGGGGTCCACAGATCCTGAGGTGTCAAGGATTTCCCATCCCTGCACCAATTAGGCTTGCAAAACGCCCTTTGCTGCCAATCCTGGCATTAAACGCCAGGTTGCTGCCCATTTCTGGCGTTTAACGCCAGCTTCTTGCCCTTTTCTGGCGTTAAACGCCCAGAATGGTGCCAGACTGGGCGTTTAATGCCCATTCTGCTGTCTTTACTGGCGTTTAAACGCCAGTAGGCTTCTCCTCCAGGGTGTGCTATTTTTCATTCTGTTTTTCAGTTTGTTTCTGCTCTTTCAATTGTTTTTGTGACTTCACATGATCATCAACCTACAGAAAACATAAAATAACAATGGAAAATAGAAATTAACATAGATAAGTAAAATTGGGTTGCCTCCCAACAAGCGCTTCTTTAATGTCAGTAGCTTGACAGTGGGCTCTCATGGAGCCTCACAGATACTCAGAGCATGATGATGGCCTCTTAACACCAAACTTAGAGTTTGGTTGTGGCCTTCCAACACCAAACTTAGAGTTTGAATGTGGGGGTTTTATTTGACACTGTATTGAGAGAAGCCTTTCATGCTTCTTCCTTTTCCTGTCTGCAAACCATGGTGCTTCCGGAATGGCGAAGAGTTGCTCATCCGGAAAGGTTTCAGAGATCTCAGTAGGAGGGTGGGACGCCCCTTCTACTGGTTCTATCCGGGACAGGTGATCAGCTACCTGGTTCTCTGTCCCTTTTCTGCCTCTTATTTCTATATCAAACTCTTGCAGAAGCAACACCCATCTTATGAGCCTGGGTTTTAAATCCTGCTTTGTGAGTAGGTATTTAAGAGCAGCATGGTCAGTATACACAATCACTTT
>NC_029794.2:78807683-78858089 GCF_000816755.2 Arachis ipaensis | reverse complement strand
CAATGGCATGGTCACTGGCATCACACATTAGTTCGAATGGTAATGTCCAGTCAGGTGCAGAGATGACTGGTGCTGTGACCAGCTTGGCTTTCAGGGTCTCAAATGCCTGTAGACACTCTGTGTCAAACACAAATGGCGTGTTAGCAGCTAGCAGGTTGCTTAGAGGTTTTGCAATTTTTGAAAAATCCTTTATGAACCTCCTATAGAATCCTACATGCCCCAGAAAGCTTCTAATTGCCTTAACATTGGCATGTGGTGGTAATTTCTCAATTACCTCTACCTTGGCTTGATCCACCTCTATTCCCTTGCTTGAAATTTTGTGCCCAAGGATAATTCCTTCAGTCACCATAAAGTGACATTTTTCCCAGTTTAAGACCAGGTTAGTCTCTTGGCACCTTTTCAAGACAAGTGCTAGATGATCAAGACAGGAGCTGAATGAGTCTCCAAATACTGTAAAGTCATCCATGAAGACTTCCAGGAACTTCTCTACCATATCAAAGAAGATAGAGAGCATGCACCTCTGAAAGGTTGCAGGTGCATTGCACAGACCAAAAGGCTTTCTTCTGTAAGCAAATACTCCAGAAGGACATGTGAATGCTGTTTTCTCTTGGTCCTGAGGATCCACTGCAAATTGGTTGTAACCTGAATAGCCATCCAAAAAGCAGTAATATTCATGATCTGCTAGTCTCTCTAGAATCTGGTCTATGAATGGTAAAGGAAAGTGATCCCTTTCGGGTGGCTGTATTGAGCCTTCTGTAGTCAATACACATACGCCACCCTGTAACTGTTCTTGTAGGAACCAGTTCATTCTTTTCATTATGAACCACTGTCATGCCTCCCTTCTTGGGGACAACGTGGACAGGGCTCACCCACGGGCTATCAGAAATAGGATAAATAATCCCAGCCTCTAGTAACTTAGTGACCTCTTTCTGCACCACTTCCTTCATGGCTGGATTTAGCCGCCTCTGTGGTTGAACCACTGGTTTAGCATCATCCTCCAATAGGATCTTGTGCATGCATCTTGCTGGGCTAATACCCTTAAGGTCACTTATGGACCACCCAAGAGCTATCTTGTGTGTCCTTAGCACTTGAATTAGTGCTTTCTCTTCCTGTGGATTTAAAGCAGAGCTTATGATCACTGGAAAAGTGTCACCCTCTCCCAGAAATGCATATTTCAGGGATGGTGGTAGTGGTTTGAGCTCGGATTTAGGAGGTTTCTCCTATTCTTGAGGGATTTTCAGAGGTTCTTTTATTTCCTCTGATTCTTCCAGATCAGGCTGAACATCTTTAAAGATGTCCTCTAGCTCTGATTTAAGACTTTCAGTCATATTGACTTCTTTCACCAGGGAGTCAATAATATCAACGCTCATGCAGTCATTTGACGTGTCTGGATGCTGCATAGCTTTGACAACATTTAACTTGAATTCATCCTCATTGACTCTCAGGGTCACTTCCCCTTTTTGGACATCAATGAGAGTTCGTCCAGTTGCTAGGAAAGGTCTTCCTAGAATCAGAGTTGCACTCTTGTGCTCCTCCATTTCCAGCACTACAATGTCAGTGGGAAAGGGATTTGATTTACTTTTAATCAAGTAGGTTGAATCATTTTGCATTTAGTTACATTCATATAGATAGATGCATATAGTTTATTTGCATTGAATAAATGTTTATAACCTTTTTCTTGTCCTTCTTTATTCTTAGCATGAGGACATGCTTGGTTTAAGTGTGGGGAGATTTGATAAACCCCAATTTTGTGGTTTATCTTGTGCTTAATTTGGGGCATTTTATCACCTTTTCTCACATTTATTCAATGAAATAGCAAGGTTTTGCAATTCTCCTTGATTTGTGCTTAAATGTGAAAACATGCTTTTTAGGCCCTAAAATTGGTGATTTTAATTCACTTTAATTCCATTCGATGCCTTGATATGTTTGTTGAGTGATTTCAGGTCTATAAGGCAAGTATTGGATGGAAGAAGTGAGGAGAAAAGCATGCAAAGTGGAAGAACTCATGAAGAAATGAAGGAACAGTAAAGCTGCCAAGCCTGACCTCTTCGCACTCAATCGACCATAACTTGAGCTACAGAGGTTCAAATGAGGCGGTTTTAGTTGCGTTGGAAAGATAACATCCGGGGCTTCGAAATGATATAAAATTTGCTATATGGTTCTTCGCATATAGGGGTGAGCACGCGCCTTGTACGCGTGCGCACCGATGCTGCTCATGGCCCACTAAAGATGAAATCGCTGGGGGCGATTTCTAAAGCACTTTGGGCCCAACCCAACTCATTTATAATGCTATTTCATGCAAAATTCAAGCTTGGGCAAGGGAGGAGCAATTGTTTGAAGTTTTGGTATCATGTAGTTTAGTTTCTAGAGAGAGAAGTGATGGGATATTTTAGCGGAGAAACGAATTTCTCCCAAAACACCCAAACTTAACCGGCAAGTGCACCGGGTCGCATCAAGTAATAATAACTCACGGGAGTGAGGTCGATCCCACAGGGATTGAAGGATTGAGCAATTTTAGTTTAGTGGTTGATTTAGTCAAGCGAATCAAGATTTGGTTGAGAGATTTGTGATTTGCAGAATTTAAATTGCATAGAAAGTAAAGGGAATGGGTAGTTGGCATGAAATTAAAGGGAACAAGAATTAAAGTGCTGAATCTTAAAGAACAAGAAATAAAATGGCAGAAACTTAGAACGCAAGAAATGTAAATTGCAAAATCTTAAAGTGCAAGAAATGTAAATGGCTTGAATTGTAAAGGGAATGGGGAGTTGGATTTGCAGAAATTAAACAAGGAAATGTAAAATTGCAACAAGCAGAGGAATAAAAGAACACTTGGATTGAATCAGATCAAGAAACAGAATTGTAAATGAGCATGAAAATAGTAAACATAGAATGGGAAATGGGAAATCCGGATCTTAGGACCCAAGAGACTAGAAAACCAAGTCTAGATCTCAATGCCTTCCTAGATCCAACAAGAACAATTGCAAAGGAAATTGTAAATTGCAAAGAAAGTAGATGAAGAACAATTAACCGAAACTGAAATTTAATTTTGCAAAAAATTAAACAAGATCCCAAAGTGAGATTGAAATAGAATTTCTTCAACTCTCCACCCAAAATCCAAGACAAGAAAAGTAAAGAGTGCTGGGCAAGAACAAGGAAGAAGAGAGATCAATTCTCCTCCCAAATTCTCTTGAATTAAAACAACAATGCTAAGAAAAATAAAAGTGAGCTCTAGGCAAGCTCGAACGGGCCCCGCAGGGATTCGCAGCTCGACTTACCCTCCAAATGGTGTCATGGAGATCTCTTTATATGTAGTCACCTTGAAGCAGCTTATAGTTTTTTTTGCTTTGGCCTTGACTCTAAGTGTCATGTCTCAAAGCAGCTCTTTAGATAAGCTTTCAATCAATACTCCTAAACCAGTTGGTTTTAAGGTATTAGGTGTTAAAGCACCCCTAAGGATTTACTTGCTCAAGCCTCTTTCTTTGACACAACTCAACCACAAGCATTTTACTAGGCTAACAACTCTTTGAGTTTTGTTTCTTCTTTCTTTTTCTGCCTAGTAATTGATGCTCAGAGCCTTGGGCCATGTTCTTTTTGTTTTTGTATTTTCTTTTCTTTCTTTTGTTTTGTTTGCTGCTTCTTGGATCAATGGATTTTTGAGAATCTCCACAATACTTCTTTGAACTTCATGTCCTGCCTATGAGCTCCCATGCAAGTTTTCACAAGCATGCAACCTCAATACACATTCATACAACTAGAACCACCACTTCTCCTAATCTTTTGCTTGCTTCAAAATTGTTTAATTCCTTAATCCTTCTTTTCAAAGAACTTTCATGTGATACAATTTTTTGAACATTGAGTGCAAACAAGTTTTGAAGAGAAAAATGTTGTGAATGATCAAGCATCTTGCTTATTGAATTACAAAAAAGAAACCATGCTAAACAGACAGATAAACAGGGAAACTAAACCACTCTCAATCATAGCAGTGTTTGATGTAAGATAATCACTTAACAATACAAACTTTTGGAGTTCACTTGCTTTCCTTCTTCTCATCATCATCATTGCTGGCCTTTAGGATCATCTTTTGTTTCTTTGGTTGATGATGCTTAATCCTTCCAAAAGCTTGTATGGACCTCTGCAACGATATTGAAAGTTGCTTGTTCCCCAAGCACTTGGAAACAATGGTTAGTCTGGCTGATTTATTTATGGGCTTTTGAACTTACTTTGGTGTGGGAACACCAAACTTAGTACCTTGCCAATGGTTTTCATGCATCAAATTAACCATGTGTGATAATTTTTATTTTCTTTTCTTCTTCTTTTTCAAAAGCAATAAAACTGAAAACTAGGAAACAGCAGAATAGTTAACTAGTTCATTCAACATGCTTGAAGCCAGCATTATGCAGAAAGTGAGAATGTGTTTTATAATGGAATTTTGGTGAAACACTAAACTTAGAATCCTGCATTCTCCTTTAGATTGTTTTGGTGTGCAACACCAAACTTAGCTTCTTGCATTATAGATAAAACTAATTAACCTTTTTATTAAAATAGTTATGAACAGAAAACTACCTCAGGTTGGGTTGCCTCCCAACAAGCGCTCTTTTATTGTCACTAGCTTGACATCTTGCTCTTTGATTATGGAGGCTGGAAATCATAATGCCTCAGTTTTTCTCCTCTTGCTGTAGGATTCCTTTCCTCCATGACCTGCACAATCACAAATAATCCAAATGAAAATTGGATATTCTCATGCCAGAATGTAGTCAGAGGATTAGTTGACACCATGTGTCAAACAGTTGGTAAACTTGAGAGATTAATGAACGAAAATCACTTCTCTCGTTTATTTATCAAGCTATGAGAATCATATTCAGCAAGATAAACCAAGAAAACTTCACTCTATTGCTAAAGTGAGGTTTCAATTAGCTCAGGAAAAAATTCAAACAGTTAGTGTGTCAGTCAAAAATTAAAGAAAAAGTGCTTGATCTAAATCACCACCTCACTTAATCATTGTCAATCTAATCAATCCCCGGCAACGGCGCCAAAAACTTGATGGGATAATTTAGCGGAGAAACGAATTTCTCCCAAAACACCCAAACTTAACCGGCAAGTGCACCGGGTTGCATCAAGTAATAATAACTCACGGGAGTGAGGTAGATCCCACAGGGATTGAAGGATTGAGCAATTTTAGTTTAGTGGTTGATTTAGTCAAGCGAATCAAGATTTGGTTGAGAGATTTGTGATTTGCAGAATTTAAATTGCATAGAAAGTAAAGGGAATGGGAAGTTGGCATGAAATTAAAGAGAACAAGAATTAAAGTGCTGAATCTTAAAGAACAAGAAATTAAATGGCAGAAACTTAGAACGCAAGAAATGTAAAGTAGATGAAGAACAATTAACCGAAACTGAAATTTAATTTTGCAGTAAAATAAAGCAGAGAGGTCTCAGGATGAGATTGAAATAGAATTTCTTCAATTCTCCAACCCAAGATCCAAGACAAGTGTAATTGAAATTCAAAACAAGAAAACTAAGAGGAAGGGAATTCAATTCTCCTTCCCCGAGACTTAGAAATTAAAATTCACTCAACACCTAAAGCTTTCCGAAAACTCTCTATGAAAACTCCAAAGAAAAGCTCTTCTAAAACTTAAATTCTAATATATTTATACACTTTCTTCAAATGGTCTTCAAGCCTTCAATTGGGCCTTTGCTCTTGGTGGAATTGGGTTGAGAGAGGCCTTGGTTGGTTGCTCTTGGAGTTTGGAAAAGAACCGAATTGAACCGGGTTGGAATCATGAAAGCTTGAGTGAAAGTTGGAGTAAAAGTTAGGGTCTAACTTTTGCTCCAACTTTTCACATCAGCACCCTTGTTTTGCTGATACCAACGTTGGGGCAAAAGTTAGGGGTCTAACTTTTGCTCCAACGTTGGCCTCCCCTTAATTATTCATGGCGCCAACGTTAGCCAGAAAGTTAGGGGCTAACGTTGGCGCAAACTTTTGCTAGCCCAGGGAGTTTTTCAAGCGCCAACGTTAGCCAAAAGGTTAGGGGCTAACGTTGGCGCAAACTTTTGGTGCATCCAGGGAGTGTTTTTCATGCCAAAAGTTAGCCAAAAAGTTAGGGGCTAACTTTTGCTCCAGCTTTTGCTTCCTGGTTCATAATTTATCCAAGACTCAAGTCATTCCTCCTAACCATTCCTTCTTGCATCAACCTTTCTCCAAGCTTTCTTCACCTATCATTAATCAACCAAACACATCAAAGCTATGCTCAAAATCATGAGATATTCATTCTTTCATAATATATGAAAATTATAGCATAAAACCTCATGAAATAGCATGAATTCATACATGGTTGATTAAATCAAAGGAAACATGAAAATCTACCCAATTGGCTTGCTTTTGGCTCAAGAAAGTGCATAATTCAATTGAAAACAAAAGAAAAAGGCTAGTGAAACTAGGCTAAGATGACTTGTCATCAAGAAGCTCCCGCTTCTCTCTAGAATTAGGTTAGGTTAATCTCTTTTAGATCTAGGTTCAATCTCATCTTTTCGTCTTGTTACCTTTATGAATTCTTGCTTCTACTCTTTCATTCTTATGATTTGTAGTGTTAATTTTCCTTTTATGCTCTCTTTTATATTCATGGATGTACTTGTTGGATTTGGAATTTCTTTCAATGAAATTTAATGTTTGATGTTCTTTTAGTGTTGATTTGAGTTGTGATCTTACTTTCCTTGCAATTGGTAGTTGTTAGATTTTACTATTTCTTGTAATTTATTATGCTTTCCATTTGTACCCACCAAGTGTTTGATAAAATGCTTGGTTGGGCTTTAGAGTATATTTAGAGCATTCTTGGCTTGGAAAGAGTAATTGGGCAAGCTTGAGTCATGAAAATCCAACCTATGTTAGTGATTTAGAATTGTTAGTTAATATCATTTTCAATGACTCTAATATTTTGCTAATTCAATTAGTGAGTTGATTAGGAATTTTGATTTGAGATTAACTAGTCTTGTTTGACTTTCTCTCATGGAAGATAACTTACACCTTCTTCCAATGTTGGGGATGACGAAATGAGATAGATTCTTGTTATTATTGTGATATGATTGATTAGTCTTGTTTGACATTCTCCCTATGTGAAGATAACATGATACTTTCTTTCATTTGTTGGAGTTGACTAAATAAGATGAATTAATCATTGTATGACTAGGATAGAAAGCCTATGATCTCAATTCTTGCCATGAATGTCTCTCTTTATTAATTGCCTTCTTTTAGTTACTTGCTTGATTTACTTTTCTTGTCATTTAATTTCTTGCCCTCTTTCCAATCAAAACCCCCTTTGTCCCCTCAAAGCCAATAAGCATACACTTCATTGCAATTCCTTGTGAGATGACCCGGAGATTAAATACTTCGGTTAATTCTTATTTGGGGTTTGTACTTGTGACAAAACCATATTTTAATTTGTTGCGAGAGTTGTTTCTTAGTATGGAGCTATGCTTACAATGAAGTAATTCCTTTCTTTAGGAAGATAATCTAGACGGACGATAATTTTTGCTATCAGGCATCAATGCCATCACCTTGAGGTCCGGCACCACAATACAAGAGAGGAATCAGAAGGAGCCAAGCCCACAAGAGCACACCCCAGATAAAGACATGATCAAAGTGGAGGATGCTGAAGAGGAAGATGAAGTACAAGACATGGTTGAAGAAGAAGCAGCTTTACCAAGGAATGGAGAACCAAAGGAAGCTGGAGCTGTAAGAGACGCCGTTCCTATCCCATTTCCACACCTTGCAAGGAAGTCCAGAAAGCAGATGGAACTTGATCCCAAAATGGTAGAACTCTTCAAAAAGGTTGAGGTAACTATACCCCCTTTTGATGTTATTCAGCAAGTACCTAAATATATGAAGTTTCTAAAAGATTTGTGCATACATAAGGATAAGATTAATGAATTAGAAACTATTCCTTTAGGTAGTTCCATATCTACTTTAATGGGGGATATACCTGAAAAAAGTAGTGACCCAGGACCATGCATGGTTAACTGCACCATTGGGGGTGTGATATTTTCTAACTGCATGTGTGATTTAGGAGCCTGCGTGAGTATTATGCCTTTGACTACATATGATGCTTTGAGGCTCCCTCCCTTAAAAAAGTCAGCAGCTCGTTTTGTGTTAGCAGATAAAAGCATTATTACAGTGGTTGGAATTGCTGATGACGTGCTGGTGAGCATTAAGGGGCTCACATTTCCCATTGACTTCTATATCTTGGAGATGCCCCGAAATGACTCAGGAAAAGAATCATTCATCCTGTTTTGAAGACCATTCCTGAAGACTTCGAAGTTCAAGCTGGATGCCTTTTCAGGAACCTATTATTTTGAGATAGACGGCCGAACAGCGAGCTTCAATCTGAATGAAGCTATGAAGCATCCTTCGGAAGATCATTCCGTCTTCCAGTGTGACATCATTATTGAGACTGTAGCTGCAGTCCACCAGGAAGAAATAGAATAGATGCACATGGAGCATGGTCCAAGTGTGGGGAAATCCTCTGAACACAATGAGGACACCTCGCCATTATCACTAGCTACAGAAGATCCAGTGCCCAGTCAGGAGCAGAAATTGGAGTTAAATCCCCTTCCACCCCTACCTCAAGTATGCTTACCTTGAGGATAATCAGAAGCTCCCAATCATCATTGCAAGGGAACTCACTTTCCAACAAGAGGAGCAGCTGCTTAATGTGTTGAGAAGACACAAGAAGGCCATTGGGTGGAGCCTAGCAGATATAGTGGGCATCAGCCCTCAAGTTTGTGAGCACAGAATATTTTTAGAAGAGGGATCAAGGCCTGTCCGTCAACCCCAAAGAAGACTGAATCCCTGACGTTAGTTATTTCTGCCAGTAAAGAATGTCATAAAAATAGTCGCGTTGTAGATATAGTCTCTAAACCGACAAAAATCCTTTCGTACAAACGTTTTGGTTGTCACAAGTAACAAACCCCTTTGAAATTGATAACCGAGTATTCAAATCTCGGGTCATCTTCTCAAGGAATTACAGGGAAGTATGTTCTTATTATTGGTTATGAGTTTGTAAATTGGGGTTTATTAGGAAGTAAGGTGGGAATATGTTATATGACAAGTAAAATAAAATAATAATAAAAATAAACTCTTGGCAAAGTATTATAACTGGAAGTCCTATCCTGGTTATCCTTATCAATTGTAATGAGAATTGTATTTTTCTCCCACTTGTTAACCTCTAACTATGAAGGTAAGTTAAGTGGATGAATTAATTCTGATTCCTCAGGTCCTAGCCTTTCCTTGAGAAAGGCTAGAGTTATTGGAACTTGAATTAATGAGATGAAGAAATCCAATTTTCAGTCAACAATGAGTTTGATAACTCAAGTGTCTCCAATGACTCAACCAAAGCCAAAAGGGAAGAGAATCTACTTGAATGAAAATAATTTGGATAAACACAGGGCATTAATAAATTAAAGAGAGCAATCATAAGTCTGAAATACTTCGAATTATATTAAATAAAATGTTCAAATCATAACATGGGAATTCATAAATTAAATTGGAAAAATAAATAAAAATAAAGAACCTGGGATTGAGAGTCACTCCTAAAACTAAGAGAAATCCTAAATCCTAATCCTAAGAGAGAGGAGAGAATCTCTCTCTCTAAAAACTACATCTACTCCTAAAATTGTAAATATGAGAGCCTTCCTATGAATGGATGTATTCCCCCACTTTATAGCCTCTAATATGTGTTTTCTGGGCCGCAAACTGGGTAAAAAACAGTCCAGAATTTGCTGGTTTCGAATTTTGCCACGCTGGATTTCTGTCACTACGACGCGGCCGCATAGATCACGCGGTCACGTCATCTAGCATCACGAGAACTATAGCATATTATATATCAAATCGAAGCCCCAGACGTTAGCTTTCCAACGCAACTAGAACTGCGTCATTTGAACCTCTGTAGCTAAAGTTATAGCCGTTTGAGTGCAGAGAGGTCAGGCTAGACAGCTTAGCAATTTCTTCATNTGCATTTCTTTTAACATTTACTTTGGGGCATTTTGTCCCCTTTTTCTTATTTGATCTCTTTTTCTTTTTTTTGTTTTTCTCAATGCATATGATTAATTTATTGAATGCATGAACATGTCCTAAACATTTCTTTCACATTTTTAGAAAATTTCAACATACTCAATTTTCAAACCAATTGTTTCCAAACCCAATTTCCCACACTTAAATCATAAGCACTTTCACTAGTCTAAGCTAACCAAGGATTCGAATCAAGGACATTATTGTTTTCCTCTTAGAGTTAATAATGTGCTAAATAAAGAACAAAGGGGTAAAATAGGCTCAAAGTTGGTTTGCAAAGGATAATGAAGGGTTAAGGCCATATGGGTAAGTAAGCTCAATGAAACAAAGGCCTCAATCATGTAAGTGTATGCATACATTAAACAATGGAAATATAGAATTAAGCAAGACAAAGATCACAATTTTAGAGAGAAAAACACACATCAAAAATAAAATATTGGTTGAAAAATGCAAACAATTCAAATAGGCTCAAAATCTCACAGGTTTTGTGTGTTCGAGCTCTAAACCATGTTCCAATATAATATTTCTTCAAACAAGTGTAACAAAAAATTTTATTCAAATTAGTGAAATGCTCTAAAAGGTTTCTTGAAAAAGAAAATATTACTTCAACCAAGTGGTAAAATATGCACAAAAATCAAACAAATATGCAATCAATCATGCAAATGCAACAATGAACAAGAAAAATAAAATATTGGTGTTTGAGACAGGAAAGTACTAAACCATGGAGATCGGTATCGACCTCCCCACACTTAAAAATTGCACCGTCCTCGGTGCATACTGAGATGTGCAGGTGGACGGGTTATTTCAACTGTTGCTTTTCTCTAAGGATTGTGCAGATGGACTTGTCTGTCTCCCCGTGTAAACGTCTTCCGGTTCTCTTCTGGGTGGCCATCCTGAAAGAAAAAGGGAAGAAGAGTAACCCAGAAATAGAGATAAGAAAATAAAAGAAGTATGGGTGGGTTAATGCCAAATGATAAGGGTCTCATTTACATGGAAGCTTCAACATGTAAGTGAGAAAACAATAGAAGCCATGGCATGCCAGTGGTGCAAAATTTGTAACAATGGGGAAGAGAGTGGGTAATGAAAGACAATGTGAGTTCATGTCAATGCAAAAGGAATATCAGTATTATAAAAATTAGCATTGATTTAAATAATATCACCCAATCAAAATTAAACAACTCACTAAGCACCAAGATAATACCAGAAAAGAAATAACAGTTGAATAAGAACATTTGAACACCAATGGTAAAATAATAAATTTAAAAAAATAAAAATATGCAATGAATAAAAGTATGCAAATAAATAAAATAAAATAAAATGAGAGGGAAAAAAAGGATGAGAAGAAGAAAAAGAAAGTGAGAAAGGAGAGAGAAGGAAGAAGAAAATTGGCACTAATCTGGATAGGTTGTGCGACGCTGGCGACACGGTCGCGTGGGTAACGCGGTCACATGGTGCGCGATAAGGTTGGGTGACGCGGACGCGTGGGGCACGCGATCGCGTGGCTCGATTTGTGCTAGTGGCATGAGTGCAGCCTCGCGGTCGCACAACTCTCTGTTCAAATCTTAGCATTGCCAAAATCCAGGGTGACGCGGTCGCGTAGTTGACGCGATCGCGCGGGTGGCCATCATGGGGATGTGACGCGGATGCGTGGGGCACGCGTTCGCGTGGTGAGGCTTGGGCTTTCAGCACGATTCTAGCCCAACTCCAGCTCAACTTTCGGCCATGCACCCTTTGACGTCGAAATCCAGGTCACGCAGTCGCGTGGGACACGCGATCGCGTGGGAGGCCAGTATTCCCCTGCGACGCGGACGCGTCAGCGATGCGGTCACGTCAGCGATGCGGTCACGTGGGACGAATTGTGCCACTGGCACACCTCCAGCCTTGTTCCAGCGTGACTCTCTGTTCGTTTTTATTTTCTCTTCTCTCCTTGCGACGCGGACGCGTCGCTGATGCGGTCGCGTCGCGTGCTCACTTTTTTTTTTTTTGTAATCTGAAAAATGCAGAATGCAGTGTTAATATGAATGTGATGCAAAACTCCAGGTTCAATATAAAAAAATAAAATAAAATTCACAAACAAATAAAACTAAATAAAAATGAAAAAGGACGATCATACCATAGTGTGTTGTCTCCCACCTAGCACTTTTAGTTAAAGTCCGTAAATTGGACATTTGATGAGCATCTTGTTATGGTGGCTTATGCTTGAACTCATCCAGGAATTTCCACCAATGTTTGTATCTCCAGTCACCTCCGGGGTCCCAAACTAGGCATTTAAAGCCCTTAAGAAGCTTCAAACAGATTCTTAGGCTCCCGGGGTGACAAATGTCAGAACAGATTCCAGGATCCCAAACCTTACTTTTACACCCGTCTGCAAGTTGATTATCATGATTCCATCCGGGTGGTTCAGCTTTAGAATTCTCACTGAAGCGTCCAAACAACTTCCTAGACCCATTCAACTGAGATTTACACCAACCTTTGCATTTAAACTTAAAGCTTCTAACCATGATGAACCTTGCAGGACAATTCTTACCACAAGCCATCTTCCTCTTACTCTTAGTATCACAAAGAGCTCTAAGTTGACCATCCGTCTCCAGTAGCCCATATTCAAGTGGGATTAGAAAGCTACGGGATATGAATTTTACCCACTTGAATGTTGTGATGGATGATGGCAACTTAGGGGGAGGTTTTTTTTAATGAAATTGCAAGCTCTACTCCCTTGTGCTCTTCTCTAATAATTACCACCTCTTTGCAAGCTTCTTCAATTTCAACCTCTTCCTCTTGGCAGCTCTCTTCCAATTCAATCTTCTCTTCATTACTTTCCAAGGGCATGGGAGGTTGTGCTTCTTCTTCTTGAATCTCCATCTCTTGATCAACCTCTTCCAAGTCTTCAACTATGATATGCTTTGGAGGTTGTACACCCTCCTCAGCATCAATTTCAACCGTCTTGGAAGGAGGTTCTATGACTGGACTTTCCCATGGAGGTTCTGCATCTCCTAAGTCTTCAACCACTTCTTCTTCTTCTTGAATAATGACAGCTTCTTCTACTTGTTCTAGCACGAATTCATTCTCTGTCTTGTCCACTGGGGTTTCTGGTGTCTCCTTCATGCTACGCTCTTCACTAGACTGTCCACATGGGGCTGTGGTTGATCCTTGTGTATTTAAGCGTCTAAAAGCCCATTGAATTAATGCTTGCCCCAGTTGTTGAGTGGTTGCCTGAAATCGATCCACTGTTTCCTTGAAACGATCCTGTGTCTCTTGATGCACTCGGTTATCATAGGTAGGATCATAGTGCTCTTGGATTGATGGATATGGAGATGGCAGATATTGAGGTGGTGGTGGGATGGGGAGATCATTCTGTGATTGAAAAGGAAGTGCACTAGAGCTTGAGGGTTGATTGGTAAAGGTATTTGGTGGTCTGATTTGGGCGGCGAGAGCTCGTATAGTAGAGTTTAGATCGGTAAGTGCTCTCTCCATAGAGGGTTGGGGTGGATCTATGTATGGTTCATTTGGTTCATAAGGTGGTTGGTATGGTGGATGTGGGTTAGGGTCATATGGAGGTGAATGGTGGAAAGAGGCTTGTGAGTATGGTGATCCAAAGTCATGTTGAGGAAAGGGTTCATAGGCATATGGTGGTGGTTGTTGATAGTTCACTGGAGGTGGTTGTTGCCATGAGGGTTGATCAAATCCTTGTGGCTCCTCCCATCTTTGATTGTTCCAACCTTGATGCCTGTTCTCATTGTAATTTCTTCTTCCTGCAACATTATTGTAACCAGACTCATAGTAGCAAATAAAAATTAAAAATGAAAATAAAAATAAATTTAAATTAAAAGGTTATTTAAATTTTGAATTTTTTTGAAAATTAAATTTTGAAATTTTGAATTTTAAAATTTTGAAATTTAAATTTTTTGAAATTTGAAAATTGAAAATTTTTAAATTTGAATTTTGAAAAATTTTTTAAATTTGAATTTTTGAAATTTGATTTTTGAAATAAGATAAGATAAGATAAAAATTTTAAAATAAAAATCAATAACCTCTTAATTTAATAAAAATAAAAATAAAAACAAATAAAAAAGCAAATATTTACAATAACCAATAATAAGGCACACGTTTGCAATTCCCCGGCAACGACGCCATTTTGACGTTAGTTATTTCTGCCAGTAAAGAATGTCATAAAAACAGTCGCGTTGTAGATATAGTCTCTAAACCGACAAAAATCCCTTTGTACAAACGTTTTGGTTGTCACAAGTAACAAACCCCTTTGAAATTGATAACCGAGTATTCAAACCTCGGGTCGTCTTCTCAAGGAATTGCAGGGAAGTATGTTCTTATTATTGGTTATGAGTTTGTAAATTGGGGTTTATTAGGAAGTAAGGTGGGAATATGTTATATGACAAGTAAAATAAAATAACAATAATAAAAATAAACTCTTGGCAAGGTATTATAACTAGAAGTCCTATCATGGTTATCCTTATCAATTGTAATGAGAATTGGATTTTTCTCGCACTTGTAAACCTCTAACTATGAAGGTAAGTTAAGTGGATGAATTAATTCTGATTCCTCGGGTCCTAGCCTTTCCTTGAGAAAGGCTAGAGTTATTGGAACTTGAATTAATGAGATGAAGAAATCCAATTTTCAATCAACAATGAGTTTGATAACTCAAATGTCTCCAATGACTCAACCAAAGCCAAAAGGGAAGGGAATCTACTTGAATGAAAATAATTTGGATAAACACAGGGCATTAATAAATTAAAGAGAGCAATCATAAGTCTAAAATACTTCGAATTATATTAAATAAAATGTTCAAATCATAACATGGGAATTCATAAATTAAATTGGAAAAATAAATAAAAATAAAGAACCTGGGATTGAGAGTCACTCCTAAAACTAAGAGAAATCCTAAATCCTAATCCTAAGAGAGAGGAGAGAACCTCTCTCTCTAAAAACTACATCTACTCCTAAAATTGTAAATATGAGAGCCTTCCTATGAATGGATGTATTCCCCCACTTTATAGCCTCTAATCTGTGTTTTCTGGGCCGCAAACTGGGTCAAAAACAGTCCAGAATTCGCTGGTTTTGAATTTTGCCACGCTGGATTTCCGTCACTACGATGCGGCCGCATGGATCACGCGGTCGCTTCATCTAGCGTCATGGGAACTATAGCATAATATATATAAAATCGAAGCCCCGGACGTTAGCTTTTCAACGCAACTAAAACCGTGTCATTTGGACCTCTGGAGCTAAAGTTATAGCCGTTTGAGTGCAGAGAGGTCAGGCTGGACAGCTTAGCAATTTCTTCATCTTCTTGTATTCCTTCCACTTTTGCATGCTTTCTTTCCATCCTCTGAGCCATTCCTGCCCTGTAATCTCTGAAATCACTTAACACACATATCAAGGCATGAAATGGTAATAAGAGAGGATTAATAATAAGCAAACATAAGATCAAAGAAGCATGTTTTCAATCAAAACACATAATCAGGAAGGAAATATAAAACCATGCAAATAGTATGAATAAGTGGGTAAAGAGTTGGTAAAAACCACTCAATTGAGCACAAGATAAACCATGAAATAGTGGTTTATCAATCCCACCATCTTGGAGGTTGTTAAAATGGAAGTGACCAGATTACTTGAGGCAGATATCATCTACCCCATCTCGGATAGTGAGTGGGTCAGCCCAGTACAAGTGGTGCCCAAGAATTCTGGAGTCACTACAGTGAAGGATGAGCAAGAAGAGCTCATAGCAACTAGAGTGCAGAATTTCTGGAGGGTTTGCATTGATTACAGGCGCCTCAACCAGGCCACTCGTAAGGATCACTACCCCCTGCCATTCATTGATCAAATGCTGGATTGCCTGTCAGGTAAATCACATTATTGCTTTTTAGATGGTTACACAGGCTATTTTCATATTCATATAGCTCCTGAAGATCAGGAGAAGACTACTTTTACATGTCTCTTTGGAACATATGATTACAAGAGAATGCCTTTTGACTTGTGCAATGCACCAGCCACTTTCCAAAGGTGCATGATGAGTCTTTTCTCTTATCTCATTGAGAGCTGTATGGAGGTTTTCATGGATGATTTTAGCATATACGGTGATTCCTTTAGCCTTTGCTTGGATAGTTTATCTAGAGTATTAGACAGGTGTGTTATTTTAAACCTTGTTTTGAATTTTGGAAAGTGTCATTTTATGGTCAAACAAGGTATTGTTCTAGGACACGTTGTTTCTAATACTGGTATCTCTGTAGATCCAGCAAAGGTAAATGTCATTTCTAGTCTACCTTACCCTTCCTCCATGAGGGAAGTTCGTTCGTTCCTTAGCCATGTAGGTTTCTACAGGAGATTCATCAAGGACTTCAGTAAGGTAGTATTACCCTTATCCAGACTGCTGCAAAAGGATATTGAATTCGAGTTGAGTGAGGACTGTATGGAGGCGTTCAATAAGCTGAAGATCGCCTTGACTCAAGCTTCAATTATAAGAGGACCAGATTAGAGCCAGCCCTGTGAGATTATATGTGATGCCTCCAACCATGCTGTAGGAGTGGCCTGGCCCAGCGCGTAGGTAAGGATCCTTTTGTAATTGCATATGCTTCAAAGACATTGGACGCTGCTCAGTCTAATTACACTACCACCGAGAAAGAGCTTTTGATTATTGTTTTTGCTCTGGATAAATTCTGAGCCTACTTACTTGGTATTAAGTTGGTAGTGTACTCAGACCACGCAGCTCTAAATTATTTATTAGCTAAAAAGGAGTCCAAACTAAGGCTAATACATTGGATACTGCTGCTGCAAGAATTTGATTTAGAAATAAAGGATAGGAGTGGTTCTCAGAATTTAGCGGCGGACCACTTGAGTCGCCTTGAGCAGATTAAGGATGACTCCACTCCTATCAATGATGCTTTTCCATTTGATAGCTTGCATGCAGTATCTGAAGTAGTTCCTTAGTATGCACCTGTAGCTAATTATCTAGTTAGCCATACCTTCCCTCCCAATTTTACTAAGCATCAGAGGGACAAGCTGAAAAGTGAGTCCAAATATTATATATGGGATGATCCCTATTTGTGGAGGTATGGTGCTGACCAGATAATTAGGAGGTGTGTTTCTTAATCAGAATTTCAGTCCATTTTAGAGGCCTGCCACTCATCTGAGAGTGGTGACCATTTTGGTCCTCAAAGGACAGCTAGAAAAATTCTAGACTGTGTGATTCTGGTGGCCTACTCTTTTTAAAGATGCTACTGCCTTCTGTAAATCCTGTTCCCCATGCCAGAGGTTTGGTAATATATCCAAGAGGGATGAGATGCCCCAACAAATTATGTTGTTCTGTGAGACTTTTTATGTTTGGGGCATTGACTTCATGGGTGCATTTCTAAACTCGAGCGGGTTCTCATATATATTGTTAGCTGTAGATTATGTTTCTAAATGGGTGGAAGTGATTCCTACCTGTGCTGATGATGCTAACACTGTTGTCTCTTTTGTTAGAAACCATATTATCTGTCGCTTTGGATCACCACGAACAATCGTGAGTGATCAAGGCACCAATTTTTGTAACAGGAGACTGACCGCTCTACTGAAGAAGCATGGCGTTATTCATAAGGTAGCCACAGCCTACCACCCGCAGACTAATGGACAAGCGGAGGTGTCTAACAGAGAGATAAAGCGTATCCTGGAGAAGATAGTCAAGCCTCATAGGAAGGACTGGAGCACCAGGCTACAAGATGCGCTTTGGGTATATCGGACAGCATACAAGACACCTAGAGGGATAAGCCCCTTCCGCCTGGTTTATGGAAAGGCATGTCACCTCCCAGTAGAGATAGAACACAAAGCATTCTGGGCGGTAAGAGAGATCAACATGGGATTTGAGAAGGCAGGAGCTGAAAGGGAGATGCAACTACAAGAATTAGAGAACCTTCGCCTAGAAGCATATGATAACTCCAGGCTGTACAAAGAAAAGATGAAGGCTGTGCATGACAAGGACATCAAAAGGAGAGAGTTCAGACTTGGGGAGCTGGTTCTCCTTTACAACTCCAGACTGAGGCTCATGCTAGGCAAGCTGAGATCCAGATGGGAAGGTCCCTACAGAGTAGAGAAGGCAGAGCCATACGGAGTCTTTCACCTGAGTCATTGATAAACCACTATTTTACGGTTTTTCTTGTGCTCAATTGAGTGGTTTTTATCAACTCTTTACCCACTTGTTCATACTATTTGCATGGTTTTACATTTGCCTTCCTAATTATGTGCTTTGATTGAAAACATGCTTCTTTGGCCTTATATTTGCTAATATTAATCCTCTCTTATCACCATTAGATGCCTTGATATGTGTGTTAAGTAATTTTAGAGATTACAGGGCAGGAATGGCTCAGAAGATGGAAAGAAAGCATGCAAAAATGGAAGGAATACAAGAAGCTGAAGGAACTGCAAAGCTGTCAGCCTGACCCTCTTGCACTAAAACGGCCGTAACTCGAGCTACAGAGGTCCAAACGATGCGGTTCCAGTTGCGTTGGAAAGCTAACGTCCGGGGCTTTGATTTGATATATAATATCCCATAGTTTCCCTGACGCTAGGCAATGCGAACGCGTGCTCCATGCGGATGCGTCGCAGTGGTGAAAATCAGCGTGGCAGATTCCTTCTCCAGCGATTTTTGGGCTGTTTTCGACCCAGTTTGCGGCCCAGAAAACACAGATTAGAGGCTATAAAGTGGGGAAATGCATCCATTCATAATTAAGCTTTCACATTCACATTTTTAGGAGTAGATGTAGTTTTTAGAGAGGTTCTCTCCTCTCTCTTAGGATTTAGAATTAGGATTCTTTCACTTTATGATTATTTCATCTTTTGCGATCACAGGTTCAATGTTTCTTTTATTTATTTTTCCAATTTAATTTATGAATATCCATGTTAGATTTGATTTCTTTTGTGAATGCAATTCGAGGTATTTTCAGATTTAATTTTACTTTGCTTTATTTATGTGAATGCTTTTAATTTAATTTAGATATTTTCCCTTTTGGCTTTGGTTAAATAATTGGTGATACTTTTGTAAGAAAGGTTGATTGCTTGGTTTAGTAACTATACTTGCAACGAGAGTTTACTATAACTTCTAAACCATCAATCTTCAGTTCTTCAAAATGGCGCCGTTGCCGGAGAATTGCAAATGTGTGCCTTATTATTGGTTATTGTAAATATTTGCTTTTTGCTTATTTATTTGTTTTTATTTTTGCTTTTTCATAAATTAAGAGGTTATTGGTTTTTATTTAATTATTAAAAATTTTTCAAAAAGTTGTTCTTCGTGTTCATCTTGACCTTCAAGTTGTTCTTAGTTGTTTTCTTCGTTTTGATCTAAAAATTTTAAGTTTGGTGTCATTTTATTGTTTTTGTCTTTCCTCATTTAATTCAAAAATATCTTTTCTCTTTATTTTTATTGAATTTTCGAATTTTCCATAAAAAAAAGTTTAGATTTTGATTTTAAAATTTTTATCTTATCTTATCTTAGTTTTAAATTTCAAAATTCAAATATTTTTCAAAAATCATATCTTTTTCAAAATCTTATCTTATCTTATTTCAAAAATCAAATTTCAAATTTCAATATTTAATTTCCAAAATTCAAAATTTTTATTTCAAAATTTTCAAATTCAAAAATCAAAATTCAAAATTTAAAAATTCAAATTTCAAATTTAAAAATTTTAAATTTCAAAATTTAAATTTCAAAATTTAAAAACTCAAAATTCAAAATTTAATTTTTCAAATTCAAAAATTTTAATTTCAATAACCTTTTAATTTAAATTTATTTTTATTTTCATTTTTAATTTTTATTAGCTACCATGAATTCTCACCTTTCTCGCTTTGAGTTTGGTTCTAAATCCGTTGAAAGGAGTGAAAGCTATAACAGGAATATGCATCAAGGTCTAAGCAATCAAAGATGGATGGAGCCAAGAGGATCTGATCAACCCTTTAGGCAACAACACCCTCCAAGATATCATGGGCAAGGACCACTCTACAATGCATACCAACCTGATAGATATGGTGGACCCCCTTGTAATTACCAACAAGCCCCACCCTGTGCTTATGAACCACCTCCCCAACATACCTTTGAACCACCAAACTCACAAGTCCCATTACACCATTTACCTCCATATGACCCTAACCCACATCCACCATACCAACCACCCCATGAACCGAATGAGCCATACATAGATCCACCCCAACCTCCATTGGATAACAATACACTCATCTCTAACATCATTGGTCTCACCTCTACACTCTAAAATCTTATATCCCGCATGAACCAACCCTCTACCTCTAATATTCAACCTTCAAGCTCTAGTGCACTTCCTTTTCAACCACATAATGATCTTTTCATCCCATCACCACCCTCTATGAAAGAGCACCCACATCCATCAATCCAAGAGCAAGATGATCCCAATTATGCTATTGATATGGAACAGGAAAGAGGGAATCATCTTTGCGAATCCATACTTCATAAAAAGCTAGAGGAGGCCCTACGGGTAAAGGTAGGAGAGACCCTTGAAGATGAAGGAGTAGTTGAAAGGAGTTGTCATGGAAAGAAAATCATCGAGGATGAGTATGATTTTATACTTAAACAACTGGACAAAGCAGCAATTATTAAAAAGGAAGAAGTGGTTGCAAACTTAAGAGATGTTGTACCTCCATTGGAAAGTCTAGTCACAAAGCCTCCTTCCACGGTGTTTGAGGTTGATGTTGATGTTGAGGAGAGTGTACAACCTCCAATGCATACCATGGTTGAAGACTTGGAAGAGGTTGATCAAGAAATGGAGACTAAAGAAGCTGAAGCACAGCCTCCCATGCCCTTGGTGGGTAATGAAGAAGAGATTGAATTGGAAGAAAGCTACCAAGAGGAAGAGGTTGAAATTAAAGAAGTTTGCAAAGAGGTGGAAATTGTTAAAGAGCACATGGGAGTGGAGCTTGAAATCACCTTGCCAAAGTTATTGGAGACCCCTCCCCCTAAGTTGCCATCATCCTTCACAACATTCAAGTGGGTAAAATTCATATCCCTTAGCTTTCTAATCCCACTTGAATATGGGCAACTGGAGACGGATGGTCAACTTAGAGCTCTTGGTGGCATTAAGAGTAAGAGGAAGATGGACAGTGGTAACAATTGTCCTGCAAGGTTCATTATGGTTGGAAGCTTTAAGTTTAAACGCAAAGGTTGGTATAAAGCTCAACTGAATGGGTCTAGGAAGTTGTTTGGATGTCTCAGTGAGAATTCCGACTGTTCACCACCCAAGTGGAAAACTGATGATCAACAAGAAGATGGGTGCAAAGGCAAGGTCTAGGACCTCGGAATTCAATCTAGAAATCAGCACTTTTGGGGCCTTGTCACTTGCTTTAACTTACTTGAAGGCTTTCTACGCCTAGTTTGGGATCCCGGAGGCCATTGGAATTACAAACATTGGTGGAGATTCCTGGATGAATACAAGCACAAGCCACCATAACAGGGAGCTCACCAAATGTCCAACTTAAGGACTTTAAATAAAAGTGCTAGGTGGGAGACAACCCACCATGATATGATCGTTTCTTTTTCAATTTTATTTCATGTTGTTTGTTTTTATTTTATTATAATTTCATTGAACCTGAAATTATTCATAGCATCTACATTAGCATTGCATACTGCATAATTGCATAATTGCATATATAAAAAAAAAAGAATTGAATAGAGAGTTGCATATATAAAAAGAATTGCATAATTGCAATGCATACTGCATAATTGCATAATTGCATAATTGCATATATAAAAAAAAGAATTGCATATATAAAATCAGCGTGACAGATTTCTTCTCCAGCGATTTCTGGGCTGTTTTCGACCCAGTTTGCGGCCCAGAAAACACAGATTAGAGGCTATAAAGTGGGGAAATGCATCCATTCATAATTAAGCTTTCACATTCACAATTTTAGGAGTAGATGTAGTTTTTAGAGAGAGAGGTTCTCTCATCTCTCTTAGGATTTAGAATTAGGATTCTTTTCACTTTATGATTATTTCATCTTTTGCGATCACAGGTTCAATGTTTCTTTTATTTATTTTTCTAATTTAATTTATGAATATCTATTTTAGATTTGATTTCTTTTGTGAATGCAATTCGAGGTATTTTCAGATTTAATTTTGCTTTGCTTTATTTATATGAATGCTTTTAATTTAATTTAGATATTTTCCCTTTTGGCTTTGGTTAAATAATTGGTGACTCTTGAGTTATCAAACTCATTGTTGATTGAAAATTGGAATTCTTCAAGAATTAATTCGAGTTCCAATAACCCTAACTTTTTCCAAGGAAAGACTGGGACCTGAGGAATAAAAATTAATTCATCCACTTAACTTACCTTCATAGTTAGAGGTTAACAAAGTGGAAGAAAAATCCAATTCTCATTACAATTGATAAGGATAACCAGGATAGGACTTCCAGTTTTCATACCTTGCCAAGAGTCTATTTTATAGTTATTTATTTTATTCTTATTATCATTCAACATACTGCTTCCTTACTTTCAAAACCCCCAATTTACAAGACTCATAACCAGTAATAAGAACATACTTCCCTGCAATTCCTTGAGAAGACGACCCGAGGTTTAAATACTCGGTTATCAATTTTTAAGGGGTTTGTTACTTGTGACAACCAAAACTTTTGTAAGAAAGGTTGATTGCTTGGTTTAGTAACTATACTTGCAACGAGAGTTTACTATAACTTCTAAACCATCAATCTTCAGTT
Source organism: Arachis ipaensis (assembly GCF_000816755.2). Taxonomy (NCBI): domain Eukaryota; kingdom Viridiplantae; phylum Streptophyta; class Magnoliopsida; order Fabales; family Fabaceae; genus Arachis; species Arachis ipaensis. The sequence goes on along the minus strand of NC_029794.2, from coordinate 78,835,311 downwards.
CTTCAAAATGGCGCCGTTGCCGGAGAATTGCAAACATGTGCCTTATTTTTGGTTATTGTAAATATTTGCTTTTTGCTTATTTATTTGTTTTTATTTTTGTTTTTATTTTTGCTTTTTCATAAATTAAGAGGTTATTGGTTTTTATTTAATTATTAAAAATTTTTCAAAAAGTTTTTCTTCGTGTTCATCTTGACCTTCAAGTTGTTCTTAGTTGTTTTCTTCGTTTTGATCTAAAAATTTTAAGTTTGGTGTCATTTTATTGTTTTTGTCTTTCCTCATTTAATTCAAAAATATCTTTTCTCTTTATTTTTATTGAATTTTCAAATTTTCCATAAAAAAAATTTTAGATTTTGATTTTAAAATTTTTATCTTATATTATCTTAGTTTTAAATTTCAAAATTCAAATATTTTTCAAAAATCATATCTTTTTCAAAATCTTATCTTATCTTATTTCAAAAATCAAATTTCAAATTTCAATATTTAATTTCCAAAATTCAAAATTTTAATTTCAAAATTTTAAAATTCAAAAATCAAAATTCAAAATTTAAAAATTCAAATTTCAAATTTAAAAATTTTAAATTTCAAAATTCAAATTTCAAAATTTAAAAACTCAAAATTCAAAATTTAATTTTTCAAATTCAAAAGATTTAATTTCAATAACCTTTTAATTTAAATTTGTTTTTATTTTCGTTTTTAATTTTTATTAGCTACCATGAATTCTCACCTTTCTCGCTTTGAGTTTGGTTCTAAATCCGTTGAAAGGAGTGGAAGCTATAACAGGAATATGCATCAAGGTCTAAGCAATCAAAGATGGATGGAGCCAAGAGGATCTGATCAACCCTTTAGGCAACAACACCCTCCAAGATATCATAGGCAAGGACCACTCTACAATGCATACCAACCTGATAGATATGGTGGACCCCCTTGTAATTACCAACAAGCCCCACCCTGTGCTTATGAACCACCTCCCCAACATACCTTTGAACCACCAAACTCACAAGCCCCATTACACCATTTACCTCCATATGACCCTAACCCACATCCACCATACCAACCACCCCATGAACCGAATAAGCCATACATAGATCCACCCCAACCTCCATTGGATAACAATACACTCATCTCTAACATCATTGGTCTCACCTCTACACTCTAAAATCTTATATCCCGCATGAACCAACCCTCTACCTCTAATATTCAACCCTCAAGCTCTAGTGCACTTCCTTTTCAACCACATAATGATCTTTTCATCCCCACCACCCTAGATGGAAGAGCACCCACATCCATCAATCCAAGAGCAAGATGATCCCAATTATGCTATTGATATGGAACAGGAAAGAAGGAATCATGTTTGCGAATCCATACTTCATAAAAAGCTAGAGGAGGCCCTACGGGTAAAGGTAGGAGAGACCCTTGAAGATGAAGGAGTAGTTGAAAGGAGTTGTCATGGAAAGAAAATCATCGAGGATGAGTATGATTTTATACTTAAATAACTGGACAAAGCAGCAATTATTAAAAAGGAAGAAGTGGTTGCAAACTTAAGAGATGTTGTACCTCCATTGGAAAGTCTAGTCACAAAGCCTCCTTCCACGGTGTTTGAGGTTAATGTTGATGTTGAGGAGAGTGTACAACCTCCAATGCATACCATGGTTGAAGACTTGGAAGAGGTTGATCAAGAAATGGAGACTAAAGAAGCTGAAGCACAGCCTCCCATGCCCTTGGTGGATAATGAAGAAGAGATTGAATTGGAAGAAAGCTACCAAGAGGAAGAGGTTGAAATTAAAGAAGTTTACAAAGAGGTGGAATTTGTCAAAGAGCACAAGGGTGTGGAGCTTGAAATCACCTTGCCAAAGTTATTGGAGACCCCTCCCCCTAAGTTGCCATCATCCTTCACAACATTCAAGTGGGTAAAATTCATATCCCTTAGCTTTCGAATCCCACTTGAATATGGGCAACTGGAGACGGATGGTCAACTTAGAGCTCTTGGTGGCATTAAGAGTAAGAGGAAGATGGCCAGTGGTAAGAATTGTCCTGCAAGGTTCATTATGGTTGGAAGCTTTAAGTTTAAATGCAAAGGTTGGTATAAAGCTCAACTGAATGGGTCTAGGAAGCTATTTGGATGTCTCAGTGAGAATTCCGACTGTTCACCACCCAAGTGGAAAACTGATGATCAACAAGAAGATGGGTGCAAAGGCAAGGTCTAGGACCCCGGAATTCAATCTCGAAATCAGCACTCTTGGGGCCTTGTCACTTGCTTTAACTTACTTGAAGGCTTTCTACGCCTAGTTTGGGATCCCAGAGGCCACTGGAATTACAAACATTGGTGGAGATTCCTGGATGAATACAAGCACAAGCCACCATAACAGGGAGCTCACCAAATGTCCAACTTAAGGACTTTAACTAAAAGTGCTAGGTGGGAGACAACCCACCATGATATGACCGTTTCTTTTTCAATTTTATTTCATGTTGTTTGTTTTTATTTTATTTTAATTTCATTGAACTTGAAATTATTCATAGCATCTACATTAGCATTGCATATTGCATAATTGCATAATTTCATAAATAAAAAAAAAAAGAATTGAACAGAGAGTTGCATATATAAAAAGAATTGCATAATTGCATTGCATACTGCATAATTGCATATATAAAAAAAAGAATTGCATATATAAAATCAGTGTGGCAGATTTCTTCTCCAGCGATTTCTGGGCTGTTTTCGACCCAGTTAGCGGCCCAGAAAACACAGATTAGAGGCTATAAAGTGGGGAAATGCATCCATTCATAATTAAGCTTTCACATTCACAATTTTAGGAGTAGATGTAGTTTTTAGAGAGAGAGGTTCTCTCATCTCTCTTAGGATTTAGAATTAGGATTCTTTTCACTTTATGATTATTTCATCTTTTGCGATCACAGGTTCAATGTTTCTTTTATTTATTTTTCTAATTTAATTTATGAATATCCATTTTAGATTTGATTTATTTTGTGAATGCAATTCGAGGTATTTTCAGATTTAATTTTGCTTTGCTTTATTTATATGAATGCTTTTAATTTAATTTAGATATTTTCCCTTTTGGCTTTGGTTAAATAATTGGTGACTCTTGAGTTATCAAACTCATTGTTGATTGAAAATTGGAATTCTTCAAGAATTAATTCGAGTTCCAATAACCCTAACTTTTTCCAAGGAAAGACTGGGACCTGAGGAATAAAAATTAATTCATCCACTTAACTTACCTTCATAGTTAGAGGTTAACAAAGTGGAAGAAAAATCCAATTCTCATTACAATTGATAAGGATAACCAGGATAGGACTTCCAGTTTTCATACCTTGCCAAGAGTCTATTTTATAGTTATTTATTTTATTCTTATTATCATTCAACATACTGCTTCCTTACTTTCAAAACCCCCAATTTACAAGACTCATAACCAATAATAAGAACATACTTCCCTGCAATTCCTTGAGAAGACGACCCGAGGTTTAAATACTCGGTTATCAATTTTTAAGGGGTTTGTTACTTGTGACAACCAAAACTTTTGTAAGAAAGGTTGATTGCTTGGTTTAGTAACTATACTTGCAACGATAGTTTACTATAACTTCTAAACCATCAATCTTCAGTTCTTCAGTCATCCTTCAAGCTCCAAATTCATCATGGTCAATGGACATCGCTTAAAGTTGTACCATGGTGAGAAGATGAAGAAAAACAAAGAGCTGGAGATCTTCCTCTTGGAGGATCCACCCACAGCAGAAGACTGAGCTAGTGGACCGTCCAACCTAAGGACGTTAAAGAGAAGTGCTAGGTGGGAGACAACCCACCATGGTACGATCTTTCAATTTTTCTTCTTAACATTATTTTATTTTATTTTGATTTTTTTTCTCAGTATCCATTTCTTATCTCTGCATGAATTACCTGCATACTACATTCTGCATATAAAAAAAAATGCATACGACGCGCAAGCGTCACTGACGCGGACGCGTCATATGCATGTGCGTGCAAAATCAAGATTGAACAGAAAGTTGCGCGGGAGTGGCGCAGGACGGGTGCATTGCGCACAAACTGACTCACGCGTATGCGTCTCTGATGCGTGCGCGTTGATCGAAATTTTGGCACACCACGCGGACGCGTCAAGCACGCGCACGCGTGGATGATGAAATCGGTGTAAATGAGGATTTTGGCAGAGAGTTGTGATGGTGTGGTGCTGGAACTGTGCTAGGCGCACAAATCCTATCACGCGTAGGCATCCCTGATGCGTACGCATCCCTGATGCATACGGGTCGTTTTGCCATCCAGCCCATCCACGCGTACGCGTCCCTGACGCGCACGCGTCGCCCCAAATTTTTGCAAACGCGTGTAATGAACAGAGAGTTGTGCGTGAACGTGGCAGCCTCCGCGCCAATTGCACAATTCAAGTCACGCGTACGCGTCCCTGACGCACACGCGTCGATTGAAAAAGGGGCGATCCACGCGTACGCGTGAAGCACGCGTACGCGTCGCATGCGGTGCACAACTTAAACACTTCAGCGCCTAATTTCACATCTTCCACCCGTGTAATCCGAATTCTTCTCAATCATAATTATCTTCTTCTTCTTCTTTCTTTCTTCTCCCTTCTTCTTTATTACATTCTATTACTTTCCCCTTCCCTTCTTCATCTTCTTCATCAAGGTTCTTCTCTTCTTCTCCATTTACTTTTCTTTCATTATTATCCTACTTTATGTTTCCTTCTTCTTTTTCTTTTACATTCATGATTTCTTTCTTTCTTTTTCCATGCAGTTTTCATGTTGGTGTTGGAATTTTATTTGGGTCTTACCTTACTTTAATGAAGCTTGTGAACATTATGAGGAGTGATTCGATAATTGATATTTTATTTTGGGCTCTCTTATATATTTGGATTACATTATTTTCATTATTATGATCCCTTGCACACCACGTGTTTGTGAAAAAGCTTTTATGGCACTTGGAATCCTATTTTCTTTTACTTTTTTACTTATATGCCTCCTTTTCACAACACTTGGATTCCACATGTATTTGAGATTATTATTCACAATTTTCATCATTACATATGCTCTTTTCTTTGGCACACTTATTACTTGATGCTTGATTCATGCTTCTCATGCCTATTACTTGCATGCATTTACCATCTTGCATCTAAGTTTATGAATTGCCTTTTTGATCTTTATTGTTATTTTACATACATATTGTAGCTACCATGTTGTTGGGCTAACATCCTTCCTTTGGCATTCATTATCACTTGGAATTTTCTCCCTTCCAGTCTTAGTATCTATATTTAATATTCTTCCTTTTCTTTCTTCTTTAGACATGGGTACCAAGAAAGGAAAATAGAAGGCCCCTGACAAGGTCCCAGCAAGGAGAGAACTAAAAGAACACTGGCAAAGGCACCTCCATCTACCAGTGTCAAGTCACCAATAAAGCGGGTGAAGAGGATCATTAAAGTTGATGAATCAGAGAAAGCCTTTCCCGCCCGCGACTCCACACGGTTTGCTAACCGTTATTGCGAATAGATGTTCCCCATCCTAGCTGAGAGGAACTACAATAATGAGCGTCTGATCATTGTCCCAACACACATTGTTGATTTTGTGGAGCCCTGCATAGAAAGGAGACAGTGGGGATTTTTGAAACGACAGCCGCAAGAGACCAACTTATCATGGGTCGTTGAGTTTTACTCAAACTTCCACTCGCCTACTCTGCAAACTGTCTACGTTCGTCATCAGCAAGTCCCTGTCTCCGAGAGTGCCATACAAAGAGCATTGGACCTTCTACCTAGTCGAGAGGGATGGGACGCCTATCAAGAGCGTCCTTGGTGTCATAGCACAACCTGGCAGCAAGTGGATTTACGGACAGCATAAGACTCGCCCTAAGAGCATCTCAGCCCAGTCACTCACCCTGGAGGCTCGCGTGTGGGCCCAAATCATGTCCCACTATGTCTTTCTGAACACTCACGAGTCGACCTTCACAGCAGACATGGCTGTCCTCATCTGGTGCATCTTGACAGAGTAACCCCTCAACCTGCCCCGACACATCCAGGCTGCCATGGGACACGTACAGATAGCGGGTAACCTGACCTTCCCCGCTTTGGTTTCAGATTTAGTCTCTGCAGCAGGTGTGTCCTTTTAGGCGGGCGACACGAAGGTCATGATCCCATAGCCGATCAGTATGTCCCAAATGGGAAGTACATCAGGCCGCCAGTTCCCTCTGCAAGTCGGCCTGCAGATCCATCTTTGGATCCTCCTCCCTCCTTCACTCTACCCTCCTCCACTCCACCATCTCATACTTGGTACACACCCACCGCCAGAACCAAAGGACACCCCAAACTCTCCTTCATCCAGTTGCACAGGCAGCCAAGGCGAACCAAACACCGGAGGCGATGCTTCCAGCACTCCCTTGCTCCTTACTGATGCCATGGAGGACCGTGCCAAGTTTTAAGTGTGGGGAGGTCAGTCCCTGACTTCCGGAGGTAACTTCTCTAGCTCTTAACACCAATATTTTTAGTTTTTCTTTTATTAGATAGGATAGATTGCATGATTATAATCGTCTGCATGTATGTTTTGCTTGGTTAAAGTGATGAGTTTCTTTTCAAGACTCTTTTTATAGCATTTCGTTAATTTAAATTGAAAATTTTTGTTAAACTCGTTTTAAGTTGTTTTTGGAACATGAATTATAGGTAAGAACACACAACCTATGAGACTTGAGCTTAACTACATGGTTACATTATTTAACCATAATATTTTATTGTTGTGTGTTATCTTCTCTAGGACTACAATCTTTGCTTTGTTCCATTCTATATGTCCATTGTTTAGTATATTTACATGCTTGCATATGACTGAGGCCATCATTTGTTGTAGCTCACTTATCCCAAACAGCCTACCCTTTCAATCACCTTTATTAGCCACCTTGAGCCTTTTAATCCCCATTTGTTCTATATTTTACCACATCACTAGCCTTAAGCAGAAAAACAACTAATTACCCCAAATGAATATTTGGTTAGCTTAAGTTAGAAATTGTGTATCAATTAAGTGTGGGGAACTGTGGGAACTTGGGTTGATGAAAGTATACAGTGTTCCATTGACAAAATATTTAAAATTTGGGTACCTACTCATATAAGACCAGAAAAATTAAAAATCTATGTGCATTGATATGTTACATTTGCTTTTATGATTCAAAAAAAATAAAATAAAATAAAATAAAAAATAAAAAAATATATATATATTCAATTAATTAAGTAAATAAGTGAATAAGGGGACAAAATTACCCCAATGTTAAGTTTTAATAAAAGATCAATGCATATGTGATAAAATTAAAGAAAATTTGGTACATGAGTATGGGAATTATACAAAAGTGGGAATATTGGGTAGCTAAGTATGATTTTAGAATTACATAGAGCGTGTGTCTGTGTTAGGTTAGAGCTTAGGTTAGTCAAAGATTCATATTATAACTCACTTGGCCATACATGTATCCTCACCTTTACCTTAGCCCCAGTAGAACCCTGAAAAGACCTCATGATGTTTGCATTGATATACTAAATATTTATTGATTGGTTAGATGAAGAATAAAGTTTAGAAAGCATGACTAGGGAAGAGTAGAGTGATTGACCCTAGACACTTGAGAGTTAGAGTGATATACACTACTAGTGAGGGTTCAATGCTTGATTCTATGTTCCTTGCTTTTATGAGCTATCCTCTTACAAGTTTACTTGTCTTTACTGTATGATTTGAATTAGTGGAATCTGAACTATGTTTGTCTTGGAGAACTTGTTTATTTTTAACCAAGTAGACAGAATCATCTCACCATATAGTTGCATTCATATTGAGGTTGCATTTTATGAGTCTTACTTTCCCTTATTCATTCTCTTTGTCTCCTTGAACTCAGCATGAGGACATGCTAATGTTTAAGTGTGGGAAGTTATTACCTCTAAGTAGTGCCTCTCTGACTTAGTCACTCTAGTCTCCAGCCTCACTAAGACCACCCACAGTTTTATTAATGAAAGAAGGTCCTCCATTAGAAACTTAGAGGTATAGGTTGGTCAATTGAGCAAGAGGATCCCTGAGATCCCTCCTGACACTCTTCACAGTAATACTGAGATTAATCCTAGAGAAGAGTGCAAGGCCATAACCATGGAGATTGAGGCCGAATTAAAGGAGAATGGGAAGGCACTGAACGCCAATAAAGAAGCCTTCACTGGGCATTCAATGCCCAGAATGCTAGAGGGACTGGTGTTGAATGCCAATCAAAGCACACCCATTGAGTGCTCAGATCCCACTCAAGAACCCTCTAGCACAGAACCAAAAGAAACCATAAAGACAATTGAGGTTCCTTTAAATGCACTTCTACAGTGCATAAGTTCTGATGACTACTCATCCTCAAGTGAGGATGAAGACACTAGGGAAGAGCAAGTTGCTTATTTCCTAGTAGCTCTAATGAAACTGAATGCCAAGCTATTTGGTACAAAGCCTCTGGAGGAAGAACCTCCACTGCTCACCAAAGAACTACATGCTTTGGTTTAGCAAGAGCTATTTCAGAGGCTTCCAGACCCTGGACGCTTTCTGATTCCTTGCACCATAGGCGTTATGACCTTTGAAAAGGCTCTGTGTGACCTAGGGTCAAGTATTAACCTCATGCCACTCTCTGTAATGGAGAAGTTGGGAATCCTTAAGGTACAAGCTGCACACGTCTCTTTAAAGATGGCAGACAAGACCATGAAGAAGCCATATGGCTTAGTAGAGGATACGTTGGTTAAAGTTGAAAACCACTACATCCTTGCAAACTTCATTATCTTGGACAAAAGAAAGGATGAGGATGACTGTGTCATCCTTTAAAGACCTTTCCTAGCCATAGCCAATGCTATCATTGATGTGGCTAAGGGAGAATTAACCCTAAAGTTAGGGGAGGACCACATCTTATTCAAGATGCCTCACCCCAATTCTCCCTCTAAAAGAGAGACAACTGTGCAACACCTAGTGTGCCAACCCTCTCTTTCTGTGCAGAGCTCTGCAGAGCCCCCAGACATCAATTCTAAGTTTGGTGTTGGGCAGCCCTCAACAAGCTCTAAGCACAAAGGTACTAAAAAGAAAGTACCTATAGGTTGGAAGGACAAGAAAGTTCCAACTGAAGGCCTCCCACCTGGCATGAGAGTTGTCTTTACTAAGAAGCCAGCCTTACCACATACAGTGAGCTGTGTCCTATCTCTCGAGCATGTAGAGCTCATTCATGAGATGACAGGCAGAAAATTCACTGTCAGGGGCGAAAATCTAAGCCCTTACTCACCTCTTTAAGGAGTTGAAGGTCAAGCTAGTGACTTTAAAAGAGCGCTTGTTGGGAGGCAACCCAATTTTACTCAACCATTTATGTTCTTTTTGTTTTTTCTTTCAGTTATCAGAGTCATGATCATGTGCATTAGTCCAGAGATAGATTTCATAGCAATGAAAACAGAACACTTCAAGTGGAGTGTTAAAGTTGAACACCAGTGAGAAAGCCCTCCTGGGCGTTCAACATCCCAAGAGGGGAGCATTGCTGGCATTGATCGCCAGCTAGGGAGCAGCCTCTGGGCGTTCAAATGCTAGTGCAGAGAAGCAAGGAATCTGGAATTCCCTACCCTCTCAGGACCAAGAGGTCCCAAAGAAGCTCCACCTACCCCACCTTCTTCCCCATTGATCATATTTTCTCGAGGACGAGCAAAACTCTTAAGTTTGGTGTTGCCAAAGCTTTGCTTTGTGACTTCTACCATTCTTAAGTATAGAAGAAGAGGATGGAGCAAACTAGGAAGCATGCACAAGAGCCTGTGGAGCCGCCTCAACAAAGACAAAAGAGTGACATAGAAGAGATCAAGCACTACATGGGATCCTCAAGGAGGAGCATTAGCCACATCATCCAGGTGGATTCGTTCCCTTTATCTCCTTGTCTGTTATTTTTCTATTTTCTGTTTATTTTATTTTCTGTTTTCTTGCTCTAGTTGCATGGTCATTTGCATTGATATCTTTAAGTTGTAAAAAGTTCCATATATCTCTCACCTTGGTTAAATGAAAATTTTTATTGAAAAGAACTGAGAGATGCATGAATTTTAAGTTTAAAATTAGATTAGTTTAATTAGTTTGATGTGGTGTCATTTGCTTTTGTTTACTGAATGTATGAAATAAACAGTGCATATTTGAAGTTAAAATTTATGAATGTTGGCTCTTGAAAGAATAAGGAAAAAGGAAAAGTATTATTGGTAACCTGAAAAATCCATAAATTGATCCTTGAAGCAAGAAAAAGCAATAAAAAGCAAAAGAAAAAGCATGTTGCAAAAGAAAAAATTATATGCATGCAAGAAAGAAAAAAAATGGCGAAAGAAAAAAAAATAATAATAAAAAAATCCATTACTACCCAAAAAATGCAGGAAAATGAGGGCAGATTGAAAAAGCCAGTAACCCGTTAAACCAAAAGGCAAGGATAAAAGGACTCAAGGCTTTGCGTATCAGTGGATTGGAGGGCCCAAAGAAATAAAATCCTGGCCTAAACGGCTAAACCAAGTTGTCCCTAACCATATGCTTGTGGCGTGAAGGTGTCAAGTGAAAAGCTTGAGACTGAGCGGTTAAAGTCATGGTCCAAAGCAAAAAGAGTGTGCTTAAGAACTCTGGACACCTCTATCTGGAGACTTTAGCAAAGTTGAGTCACAATCTGAAAAGGTTCAACCAGGTAAAGTGTCGGTGGCATGAATATATTCGGTGGTAATACTGGAAAACATAGTACTTAGGTTCACGGCCAAGATTCTGAAAGCTGTGTTCAAGAATCAAAATAAGCTTAACTAGGAGAGTCAATAATATCATCTGAATTCTAAGTTCCTAAAGATGCCCACATCTCTGAGTTTCAATGGATAGTGAGATGCCAAAAATGTTTAGAAGCAAAAAGCTACTAAGTCCCGCTCATCTGATTTTAACTAAGCTTCATTTGAAACTTAGAAATTTATTGTATCTTAATTTTCTTTTTATCCTACTGTGTTTTTAGTTGCTTGGGGACAAGAAACAGTTTAAGTTTGGTGTTGTGATGAGCAGATATTTTATACGCCTTTTGACATCATTTTCATATAGTTTTTAGTAGTTTCTATTTAGTTTTTATTAAGTTTTTATAGGTTTTAGTGTTAAAATCACATTTTTGGATTCTACTATGAGTTTGTGTTTTTGGGCAATTTTAGGTATTTTCTTGCTAAAATTGAGGAGCTGGAGCAGAAGTCTGATTCAGAGACAGAGAAAGCACTGCAGATGCTGTCCAGATCTGACCTGCCTGCATTCAGAAGAGCTTTTCTGGAGCTACAGAAGTTCAAATGAAGCGCTCTCAATGGCTATGGAAATCTGACTTCCAGACCTTTCCAGCAATATATAATTGTCCATACTTTTCTTCGTATTAGAAGTCCCAAAACTGGCGTCCAACACCAGCTTCCTGCCCCCTTCCAGATGTCCAGCGCCCAAAGAGCAGAGCCCAACATCCAAAGGCCCAAAAAGGGCCCCTGTCTTGCATTCCACGGCTAAGAGACCTCAATGTACGTGTATCTCATCAAATCTCAGCCCAAACACTCACCAAGTGGGCCTCAGAAGTGGATTTTAGCACTAAATAGATTGTTTTACCCTTACTAGTCATCTGATTAGTATTTAAAGGATTAACTTTATGTAACTCAGAGTCTTTAGACCACTTTTCATCACTCTTCGATTCAGGAGAGCTCCATACACGTTTTTATCTTTGTTTTATTTTCAGTATGAATTTCTAAATCTCCTAGGTTGACGGGAGGAGCCCTGCTGAGTCCTATGAATTAATTAAAGTACTATTTCTTCTTCTTCAATCCGTGTCTGATCTATCTCTAAGATGTATATCCCGATCTTCATCGTGATGAACAAGATGATCTGACAAATTGGCTCTGTTCATCACATTAAGACGAATGTGCCTAACAAACACCCGCATCTACTTGAGTTCGTGTGAATACTTGGCCGGAAAGCACGAGCCAACAGTTATGGATTTACATCTCTCAGACGGTTAATCCACGATTTCGTTGGGGACTTCTCGAGACACCAGTTTAGCCAATTTTTCGGGGAGATTAAGGTCTCCGTGGTATAGGCTAGATTCAAGAAGCAGTGTTCTCTGATCTGAAAGATTCTACCTTTTTTGTAGAGTTTTGAGTAGGATCACCAAGAGAATGGATTGCTATGTGCTTCATCCTCCATTGGATTGAATATCAAGGGCCCTAGCGTTCATTCTGTAGCAGAGGAGATCACGAACTGTTGGCATGGCTTTGATCACTTACAGCCTACCATAGAAGAAGATCATTCACAAGCAAAGAAGACAGTAGTACCAGAGTTACTTCAGAATAACAAAGTAACTTCGACCCTGACTCGCTCAAGTATTACTTGGACGACCCAGTGCACTTGCTGGTACTGCTGCTGTTGTATGAAATAGTGTGGGTTTTGCGTACAAGCGCAACCAAACACAAAGAAGAAACTCAAAGAATTCAAAGAACACAAGAACATGCAAAAGACACCAAACTTAAAAATTTTGAAAACCAAGGACAAAATTTTTGAAAAAATAAAGAAAATACCAAACTTAAAGATGGACACAAGAATCAAATAAAAGAAACTCTTTTTGAAAATTTTTTAGACAAAGGACTCAAAAAAATCGAAAATTCAACAAGAACAAAAACAAAAGACTCAGACCAAAAACAAAGATTAAACAGAGAAAAGAAAAAAATTTTGAAAAAGTTTTTGATCTTTTTCGAAAATAAAGAAGAAGAAAATAAAAATAAAAGCTAACCAAATTAAAGACAATACCTGATCTAGGGACAAGATAATCCGTCAGTTGTCCAAACTCAAACAATCCCCGGTAACGACACCAAAAACATGGTGCATGAATCCCCATGCTTCGTACAACTGAACCAGCAAGTGCACTGGGTCGTCCAAGTAATACCTGAGCGAGTCAGGGTCGATCCACGAGGATTGTGGTTTGAAGCAAGCTATGGTTATCTTGCAGATCCTAGTAATGCAGATAGAAGAGTTATTGGTTTGAATTTGGTTTGAAGTTGTGTAAACTATGGTAAGAAGGTGGTTAAGACTTGGAGTTGCTTTGTCCTTCTGGATTAACTCTGGTATTACTGTCTTCTTCAATTGTGAATGATTTCTTCTATGCCAAGCTGCATGTGATCAACGCCGTATGGCCATGGTTATTAATTTCCACTGCTTCAGATCAAACACCGGGTCAGCGATCATTCAATCTGAACAAGGGCGAAGCTCTTACAGTTCATTCTCCTTAATGATCCTACTCAAAATGCCACAGACAAGGTCTAATCTTCCGGATCAGAGAATGTTGCATCTTTGGGTTCTAGTCTCTAAGAGATGTATAATCAAGCTGGCAGTTCGATGCTTTCCAGTCACGTATTCACACGAACCCTAGAAGACAAGGGTGGTTGTTAGGCATGCGGTCTTAGTATGAAGAACGGAGCTAATTGTCACTGATTATCCCATTCATCAAGTTGAAGAATGAATATACATCTTAGAATTGAATCAAACACGGATTGAAGAGAAATAGTAATACTTTTATTAATTCATATAACTCAGCAGGGCTCCTCCTCTCAACCTAGGAGGTTTAGAAAATCATAAAGATAGGAAAAAACAATGATACACAAAAAATATGGCATAAAGTGTGTGCATCCCCCTAATGAGAGCTGTAAAAGTTCTTTAAATACTAAACTAATGACTAGGGATTACATAAAAAAGGGTAAAACAGTCTTTTAGTGCTAAAATACACTTTTGGGCCCATTTGGTGAGTGTTTAGGCTGAGCTTTGATGAGATCCACATGCTAGGAGGCCTCTAGGGCATTGAATGCTTGCTAGGTGGTCCTCTTTGGGTGTTTGGGCGCTGGTCTCCTCTTTGGGCGCTGGACGCCTGGAATGGGGCAGAAGGCTGCCGTTAGACGCCAGTTTTTGGCCTTCTATTCTGAAGCAAAATATGGACTATTATATGTTGATGGAAAGATCTGGAAGTCAGATTTCCATAGCCATTAATAATGCTCCATTTGAACTTCTGTAGCTCTAGAAAAGCTCTTCTAAGTGCAAGGAGGTCAAATCCAGACAGCATCTGCAGTGCTTTCTCTGTCTCTGAATCAGACTTTTGCTCCAGCTCCTCAATTTCAGCCAGAAAATACCTGAAATTACACAAAAACACACAAAATCAAAGTAGAATCCAAAAGTGTGAATTTTATAGTAAAACCTATGAAAACTTAATAAAAATTAAATAAAATAGACTAAAAACTATATGAAAATGATGCCAAAAAGTATATAAAATATCCGCTCATCAGCGGCAACCAACCCATACTTCAACCATTCAAACCAAGGCCCTTGTCAACAGAGGAATAATTACAACCAAGGGTGATGTAATCAAGGTTGGCAAGATACCTCAAATCAAGGTTGGCAAGATCATTCAAACCAAGGCTGGAGAGATAATTACAATCAAGGATGGAGAGATAGTTCAAATCAAAGGTGGAACAACAATTCCCAACAATACCGTAACCAACAAAACCTTCTGACCTGGCTCACGAAGTTTAAAACCAGATAGAGCATATAAACATATGTACATATATGCATGAGAATCCCAAAATGACCTAATATACTGTTTACAGAACCTGTTTCTCCAAATCAATCTCTAAGAGGGATAAAACATAATATATACAATGGAGATATAAAGTATCTACATATATATCAAAAACCATAGTAGAATCCCCAAAAGCTAGAATCCTTCTCTTCAGAAAACTTCCCGAATGCCTCAGTAAGGTGCCTCACGTCCTGCATCTAAAAACCACAAAATATGTATGGGGTAAGAACCAGAGATTTTCAACATGGTAACAGTGCCCACATAAGTAACATATATGTACCGAAAAAGCCAAAGGCAATCCTACAACTTCTGACATTTGATTTAATCATATAAAATACATCTAAACCAAAATAACTTAGGTAAGTAACTAAGGATATTCATTCTAGTCTAACACTCCCATTTCCAACTCCTCCGAACCTCCCAACCACCATTGGAATAATTTACTCTCAAATACAGATATTACATGCAACGAAATCACAATTAAAATTCAGTTACAGCGGATAAACAAGTAGCAAGTAGTTTATGAGATCAGTTAGGCATTCCAAACAAAGCACACCAAACAAACATATAGATGCATATAACGCATGCCTGTCCTATGGCTGATGAGTCTCATCTGTCTGTTATCAAGGCAACCCGACATGTCTAGCTGCTACACCTTGGACAGTCCCTCGTGTGTGCATCCCCAAGAGTCTATGCATAGCTTTTTCTCAAATATAAATAAATTCAACTCATCGGGAGAATTTTTGGGGAGTTAAAGTGCCTGGCCACATTTTGTGACGTAGGGTTAACAGAGTATCGAGTCTAAACCTGGAGCACCTAGTGGCATGCCACGGCATCTACCCAGAGAAACTCGTATCTCAGATAAAGAAGTGCATAAGCCACATAACAATTCATATTCATTTATAATCATCATAATCATTCAGTTATCATTCATAATAGCCATATTCATCATATGCGTATCATTCTCTGCACTTCTCGTACATAATTCATCACTTCTCAAAATTTCTTCATCTCCAAGTTACCATTCCTCCATACTTTCTTCTCACCATTCAACATACAACTAAGGTTTAGGGGCTAAAAGAGTGAAAATAGAGGTTTAGAGGTTCAAAATTGCATTTTAAAACAAAAAACTCACTTTGCTGATTTCAGGGGTTCCGTGTACGCATAGAAGAGGCTCGCGTACACGGGAAACCAAACACGAAGGGAACGGCTGCGTCGCATGCGAGTGTTCACGTACAAAACCCCTCAAAAATCCATTGCTCGCGTATGCATGCACTTGCTTGCGTATGCGAGAAACCAAACCCAAAGGGAATGGCTGCATCGCATGCACGTGGCCACGTACGTGAATTCTGCTAGTTGGCCAATTGGCTACGTGCTGCAGAATTTCAGTTTTGCACACCGAACATCCGATGCGCATAACTTTTTTGTTTTAAAATATTTTACATCCATTCTTTGAACAGTGTAAACTTCATGGACCCAATTTTAATATGAGACAGCTCGGTTAATAATATTAGCCCAGGTGTTAATTACACAACCTTGACTATCAACTACATATTAGTTGAAATTGAAACCATTTAAATTGGAAACCATAGTGCTAATACCTACTAATGCTAAGCAGCTAGGAAGAAATTTAAAGAACGAGAATTGTTGAAACTAGTTTGAAACAGTTTGGGGGTCCGGAAGCTGAGTCATGTCTCGTCAAAGTTCGGTCTAAATTCAACTTTTCACAACAATTTCCAAAGATTGCTAAACCTTAGTTTTCATAACAATTCAATTTTAACCATTTTTAGAACTTACCATAATGGCTCAAAACCAACCTCAACTATACCACATCATTTCTCAATACACCAATTTACCACATCATTTCTAAATCTAACAATTCAATTCAATGCAACATTTTCAATATACATCCTCATCATTATCGTATCCAACAATCCAAGTTCAATATACATCATCATCATTATCATTATCATATACATCATCAATTATCTCTATCAAACAAAATACCAAAATCATAACCAATATAGCACCAACAACAACCTCAAACTCACTAATCCTTATGCATATCAATCCATCACAATCATCAACGACATTAATAATTCAATTCTTTTCCTACGGTCAACTAACCCAAGTTTTCACGAAAGATTATATTTTAGTTACGAGAAACTGAAACCATACCTTGGCCGATTCCCCAAAAAAACCGAAACACTTCACTTATATATCACACCTCAAGCTTTGAAATCCCCTTACCAAGCAAAACCCAGCCTCTAAGGTTATCCCTCTACCTTCCAATTTCTCAAACTAACTCCATCTAACAATCAATTTCATTCTATGATCATAATTACAACCAAAATCAACATAAAGCTCATTAATTCAATGCATATATACCAAGGGTGAGGATGATTACCTAACCCACAGCTCAAGCAAGCTAGATCCAATAATTTCTGCAAGTTTAATTCGAATCTAAAACACCAAACCAACAAAACCTCAACATACACTCTCATAAATTTTTGAAAATTTATGGACAGAGCATCTAAGGTGGGATGAGACTTACCTATGAAATTACTCTGATAGATTCGTAGAGCTCCGTGCGGTGGTCCCGTGGCCGCAAACGGTACGGCGATCGGAGCTCCGGATTGAAAGTTATTAAGAATTGAAATTTGAAAGGTGAGGCTTTTGGTGTGTTCTTCTTCTCTTCAGCCCCTTCAATGTGATTCTCATCATTTTGGGGAAGAAAAGACTGAAGCGTGGCTTATATACTTGGGCCTTGGGCCCAATTCGGGCCCGGTTCGCCTAGCTTGGCCCGTTCGATCTAATCTTGGGCCAAATTCTTTAAAATTAGTGTCAAAATTCTTATTTTAATTAGCTTTATCTCATTAAACTATAAAATTCCATTTTCTAATTTTCTTGATTAATAATTAAATTATTCGCTAATTATTTGGGGTTTACATCCTACCCACCTAATTAAGAATTTTTTCCTCAAAATTCGAATTCAATTACCTGAAAAGAGGTGAGGATAGTCCTTCCGTATATCGGATTCGAGTTCCCATGTATGCTCCTCTATACAAGCCCAACCCTGCTGACATAAAATGTATTGACCTTTTGAAACAATCAAGCAGAACACGGTTCTTAGATAACCAATCCAATTCCAAGATAAGATCAAAACCAGTCATTGACAAACAAATCACATCGTGGATAAACTCTCGTTATTGGACTCAAAATCAAACTTGTGGGAAACCTAATCTTGGCACAACAGCTTTAGAGGTAGCATATGCACATTCAAATCATAACTCAACATAACTATATTCAACTATAATTCACTGGCCTTCTCAAATGCTATGAATGAATGAGTAGCTCCAGAATCAAACAAAGCATTCAATGTTTTTCCAACTATTTCACAGTTCCCTTGAATCAGTGTATCAAACCCCTCGGTACTCACGGCAGATGTAGTGAACACTCGTCCTGGATGCTGTGCTCTCCCAGCATCATACCTCTTCTTGTCTGGATAGTTCCAGGACAAATGCCCGGCTCTCCCACAGGCATAACATACTCCTAACCCTTCTCTGCACGGAGTCCCTGAGTGGTAACTCGCGCATCTCACGCAAGTCATCTCAGTTTGCAATTACTCCCAAATGTTCTTCCCTACTTATTTTTGTTGTTATTGTTGCCTCTCCTGTGAGCATTCTGTCCTTGAGGTATTGGTGGAATATAGCCTCCTCGCTTAAAGTTCTGGGCCGTAGGTGCGAAATTTTTGCTTTGGTTTCTCTGGAAGGATCCCCTGTGATCTCCTTTCTCTAGCATAGCCTTTCTCGCACAATCGTCATCCACTCTACTTTTGTTTACTAACTGAGAAAAACTTCTGATTTTCATAGGACCCACAGTACTCAAAATGTTGCTCCGTAGTTGATACGTAAAATCTGTATCGCTACAAATTTTCCTTCGACAAGTATACCGAATTGTTGTCAAGTAATAACTCACAATAGAGTGAGGTTGAATCCCACGAGGATTAACGGATTAAGAAAACAATAGTTAATTGATTATTCTAGTTAGACTATCATAATTGGATGATAAGCAACAAGGAAATATAAATGACATGAAAGTAAAGGAAAGCAATAAAGTGCAAAAAAGTAAATGGCATAAATGTAAAGTACAGGAAAGTAAAGTGCTGAAAATGTAAAGTACAGAAAATGTAAATAACCATAAATAAATAAAAGAAAGAAATATAAAATAACCATTGGAATCAAGAGATATTGCATTCTTTGGATTAATTGATTTCATCTCATCTTCAATCATGCAACTCATTGACCTTTCTTGGCAATCATGAGTGATTGAGTCCCAATTCCTTGGTAACTCAATCTCCCCAATCTTGATCAATAGCCAATTCCTTGGTCTAGTTGCTCATGAGAGGAGATGAAGCTTGGTCCCTGAAGAGAGAACTTTTGCGTGGTCTAGAATTCAGAATAAATTTCCGTTGCAAGTATAGCTTCTAAACCAACAAAAGTCCTTTCTTACAAACGTTTTGGATGTCACAAGTAACAAACCCCTTTAAAATTGATAACCAATTATTTAAACCTCGGGTCGTCTTCTCAAGGAATTACAGGGAGGTATGTTCCTATTATTGGTTATGAGTTTTGTAAATTGGGGGTTTTTTGAAATAAGGAGCAAGTAATTTAAATGACAAGAAAAATAAATTAATAATAAAATCTCTTGGCAAGGTATAAGAATTTGGAATTTCTATCCTAGTTATCCTTATCAGGTGTGATGAGAATTGGATTTTAATCCCACTTAGTTAAGTCAAGTGGACTAATTAGCTTGATCCTCAATTCCTAGTTAATCCCTGTGGGAAGACTAGCTTTAGAGCGACCTAGATCAATTAGTAATCTGCCAATTTCAACCACTGCTGAGTTTGACAACTCAAGTATTACCAATTACTTAACCAAAGCCAAAAGGAAGAAAATATCTAAATTAAATTAAAAGCATTTATAAATAGAATAAAACAATCATAAACTGAAATACCTCAAATAATATTAATTAAGAAAATCATAACATCAATGTAGCATAAGTCAAGTTGAAAAGATAAATAACAATTTAAAGTAAAAAATAAAAGTGGAAAATAAATTAAAGGAATATTAAGCCTGTACTTGAAGAGAAGTAATCCTAAAATTAAGAGAAATCCTAATCCTAAATCCTAAGAGAGAGGAGAGAGCCTCTCTCTCTAAAAACTACATCTAAAAACCTAAAATTGTGAATTATGAGAACATGATTATGAATGGATGCATTCCTCCACTTTATAGCCTCTAATCTGTATTTTTCGGGCCGAAAACTGGGTCAAAAACAGCTCAGAAATTGCCTCCAGCGTATTCTGGTACGTACAGGTCGCGGGAAAGTGACGCAGAAGCGTCGTCCACGCGTTTGCGTGGATTGCATTTCTGCCAGGTAACGTGTCCGCGTGATCCACGCGTTCGCGTCGCCTGGCTTCAAGAAAGCTATGGTAAATTATATATTAAATCGAAGCCCCAGACGTTAGCTTTCCAACGCAACTGGAACCATCCCATTTGGATCTCTGTAGCTCAAGTTATGACCATTTGAGTGCCAAGAGGTCAGGCTGGACAGCTTTAGCAGTTCCTTCAGTTTCTTGTATTCCATCCACTTTTGCATGCTTCCTTTCTATCCTCTAAGCCATTCCTTCCCTGTAATCTCTGAAATCACTTAACACAAATATCACGGCATCGAATGATAATAAGAGAGGATTAAAATTAGTAATTTAAAGGCCAAAGAAGCATGTTTTCAATCATAGCACATAATTAGGAAGGCAAATGTAAAACCATGCAAATAGTATGAATAAGTGGGTAAAGAGTTGATAAAAGTCACTCAATTGAGCATAAGATAAACCATAAAATAGTAGTTTATCAACCTCCCCACACTTAAACAATAGCATGTCCTCATGTTAAGCTCAAGAGAAACTATAAAGGGGTGAAGAGGAATGGTAGAATGTATGAAATGCAACCTATCTATATGAATCCAACTACATGAAGAATGCTTTTTCCTACTTGGTTTAAAAGTAAATAAATTCTCCAAGAATAACTATGAACTGGATTTCACTAATTCAAATCATAAAAATGAAGTACAATTAGGCTTGTAGAAGAAAATAGCTCATGAAAGCCGGGGAACAAAGAATCGAGCATCGAACTCTCACTGGGAGTGTATGCACTCTAATCACTCAAGTGTTTTAGGTTCGATTCTCTCAATTCTCTACTAACATTACTTTCTAAGGCTTGCTCTTTATCTAACAATCAACATAAATTTAATGCACAGATACACATATCAAGAGGTCATTTAAGGGTTGTAATGGGGCTAGGGTCAAGGTAGGATTGTATTTGGCCAAGTGGACTAAAATCTGAATCCTTAATTAACTTAAACTTTTCACCTAACTTTAGACAATCCATGTAATTACAATGCAAAATCTAATTGCCCATTAACTATGTTTTCCACATATTCATGCATCTAGCACTCTCACTAGTCTAAGCTAACCAAGGATTCAAATTAAGGACATTATTATTTTCTGCTTAGAGTTAATGATGTGCTAAAGTAATGAACAAAGGGGTAAAATAGGCTCAAAATTGGTTTGCAAAGAATAATGAAAAGGGTAAGGCCATATGGGTATGTAAGCTCAGTGAAATAAAGGCCTCAATCATGTCAGTGTATGCATACATCAAACCATGGAAATATAGAATTAAGCAAGACAAAGATCACAATTTTAGAGAGAAAAACACACACCAAAAATAAAATATTGGTTGGTAAAATGCAACCAATTCAAATAGGCTCAAAATTCTCATAGGTTTTGTGTGTTCGAGCTCAAAACCATGTTCCAGTATAATATTTCTTCAAACAAGTGTAACATTAAATTTTATTCAAATTAGTGAAATTCTCTAAAAAGTTTCTTGAAAAAGAAAATATTACTTCAACCAAGTGGTAAAATATGCACAAAATCAAATAATCATGCAATCAAACATGCAAATGCAACAACTAACAAGGAAAATAAGCCATTGGTGTTGAGATAGAAGAGTGACTAACCCATGGAGATCAGTATCAACCTCCCCACACTTAAAGATTGCACCGTCCTCGGTGCATGCTAAGATGTGCAAGTGGACGGGTTGCTTCAACTGACGCTTTTCTCATCAAGGATTGTGCAGATGGACTTGTTTGTCTCCCCTTTTAGAAGTTTCTCCCTTTTTCCGTCTTCGGTGGCCAGCCTGAAAGAAGAGAAAAAGAAGAACAGTAACCCAGAAATAAAGATAAAATAAAATATGATTGGGTTAATGCCAAATAATGAGGGTCTCAATTACATGGTAACTACAACATGCAAGTGAGAAAATAGTAGAAGTACATGGCAAATCAAGAGTGCAAAAATTTGCAAAAATAGGGAAGAGAGTGTGGGTAAGGAGAGATAATATAAATTCAAGTCAATGTAAAGGTAATACAGGTATAAAAGATTGGCATTGATCTAAATAATATTACCTAACCAGAATAAAACAAGTCACTAAGCACCCAAAATAATTCAAGAGAAGATGCAACAGTTAAATAAGAAAATCAACACCAAAATAATGAATTTAGAAAAGAAAAGAAAAATATAAACTAAATTAAAATGCAATGAATGAAATATGCAAATAAATTAAGTAAAATAGAATGAAGGTGAAAAGGAATGAGAAGTGAAAGAAATAAAGTAAGAAAGAAAAAAGAAAGAAGAAAAGATAGAAGAAATTATGATTGGGGAAGAAAAGATAAGATATTTTGCTGATCTGGATAATCTGTGCGCCGCATGCGACGCGGACGCGTGGGTCACGCTGTCGCGCGGTTGGCGTGATTGCTAAATGACGCGGACGCGTGGGGCATGCGGTCGCGTGAGTTGATTGGTGCGATTGGTGCGAGGGCAGCCTCGTAGTCGCGTAACTCACTGTTCGAAACTCTTTTTTGCCAAATTCCAGGGTGACGCGGTCGCGTGGTCGACGCGATCGCGTGAGTGGCCATTATTGGGATATGACGCGGACGCGTGAGCCATGCATCCGCGTGGTAAGGCTTGTGCATTCAGCACCAGTCCAGCACCACTCTAGCACAACTTTCGGTCGTGCACCCTTTCTTACGTCAATTTCAGAGGGCCATGCATTCGCGTGGGTGACGCGGACGCGTGGAAGGCATTTTTCTCACATGACGCGGACGCGTCATCGACACGGTCGCGTGGATCAATCTGTGCTAAAGGCACGCCTTCAGCCACGCTGTCGCGTGACTCTCTGTAAAATATCTTTTCTTCCTTGAGGCACATATGACGCGGACGCGTCGTCGACGCTGTCGCGTTGTGTGCGAAATTTTTTTTTATGAATGAAAAATGTAGAATGCAGTATGCAGATGCTGATGCAGATGTTATGAATAATTCCAGGTTCAATAGAATAAAATAAAACTCAAAACAAACAAAACGAAATAAAATTAAAATTGAAAAAGGAGCGATCATACCATGGTGGGTTGTCTCGCACCTTGCACTTTTAGTTAAAGTCCTTAAGTTGGACATTTGGTGAGCTCCCTGTTATGGTGGCTTGTGCTTGAATTCATCCAAAAATCTCCACCAACGTTTGGACTTCCAGTAACCTCCGGGGTCCCAAACTAGGCGCAGAAAGCCTTTAAGTAAGTTAAAGCAAGTGACAAGGCCCCAAGAGTGTTGATTGTTGGAATGAATTCCGGGGTCCCAAATCTTGCTTTTGTACCCGTCTTCAAGTTGATTATCGTGATTCCATCCGTGTGGTTCAGCCTTAGAATTCTCACTGAAGCGTCCAAAAAACTTCCCAGACCCATTCAATTAAGCTTTACACCAACCCTTGCATTTAAACTTTGAGCACACAACTATGTTGAACCTTTGATAAACCACTATTTCATGGTTTATCTTGTGCTCAATTGAGTGGTTTTTATCAACTCTTTACCCATTTATTCATACTAAATCGCATGCTTTATGTCTTCCTTTCTGATTTTGTGCTATGATTGAAAACATGCTTCTTTGGCCTTTATATTGCTAATATTAATCCTCTCTTGTCACCATTAGATGCCTTGATATGTGTGTTAAGTGATTTCAGAGATTACAGGGCAGGAATGGTTCAGAGGATAGAAAGGAAGCATGCAAAAGTGGAAGGAATACAAGAAGTTGAAGAAACTGCTAAGTTGTCCAGCCTGACCTCTTCGCACTCAAACGGCTATAACTTTAGCTACAGAGGTCCAAACAATGCAGTTCTAGTTGCGTTGCAAAGCTAACGTCTGGGGCTTCGATTTGATATATAATTTGTCATATCTGCCTCGAAGTTAGAGGAAGTGAACGCGTGAATGACGCGTCCGCGTCGCATCTGCGAACTTCAATCCGCGCAGACGCATGGACGACGCCTCCGCGTCACTTGCCCGCGACCTGAACGTAACAGAAATCGCTTCCAGCGATTTCTAGACTATTTTTGACCTAGTTTTCAGCCCAGAACACACAGATTAGAGGCTATAAAGTGGGGAAATGCATCCATTTATAATCATGCTCTCATAATTCACAATTTTAGTTTTAGATGTAGTTTTTAGAGAGAGAGGTTCTCTCCTCTCTCTTAGGATTTAGGATTAGGATTCCTCTTAAAGGATTTAGGATTATCTCTTCTCAATTTTCAGGTTTAATGTTCTTTTTATTTATTTTCTCAATTTCGTTTATGACTCTTTATGTTTAGATTGATTTTCTATTTAATATATTTTGAGGTATTTCAGACTTATGATCGCTCTCTTTAATTTATGTTACTGTTGCTTCCCATCTGAAGGTATTTTTATTCAAGTAGATTTTTCTCCCTTTTGGCTTTGGTCAAGTGATTGGTAACACTTGAGTTATCAAACTCAGCAAGTGATTGAAATTGGCAGATTCTGATTGAACTAGGATTGCTCTAAAGCTAGTCTCTCCACAGGAGTCGACTAGGACTTGAGAATCAAGCTAATCAGTCCACTTAACCTTCCTTTGTTTAGTAAAGGCTGACCAAGTGGGATTAAAACCCAATTCTCTTCACACCTGATAAGGATAACTAGGTAGGAATTCCAATTCTTATACCTTGCCAAGAGATTTTATTATTGTTAATTTATTTTCCTTGCTAAAAGTTTATTTTACAGTTATTCATTTATTTTACTTGCCATTTAAATTACTTGTTCCTCATCTTCAAAACCCAATTTACAATCTCCATAACCAGTAATAAGAACATACTTCCCTGCAGTTCCTTGAGAAGACGACCCGAGGTTTAAATACTTCGGTTATCAATTTTTAAGGGGTTTGTTACTTGTGACAACCAAAACGTTTGTAAGAAAGGTTGATTGCTTGGTTAAGTAACTATACTTGCAACGAGAGTTTACTATAACTTTTAAACCATCAATCTTCAAGTTCTTTCAAAATGGCACGTTGCCGGGGAATTGCAAACGTGTGCCTTATTATTGGTTATTGTAAATATTTTGCTTTTAAATTGATTTATTTTCAAAAAAAAAATTTCAGATTTTTATTTTAAAAATTTTTTTATCTTATCCTATCTTAGTTTTAAATTTCAAAATTCAAATTTTTTTTTCAAAAATCATATCTTTTTCAAAAATCTTATCTTATCTTATTTCAAATTTCAAAGTTTAATTTTCAATTTCAAAATTTAAATAACCTTTTAATTTAAATTTGTTTTTATTTTTGTTTTCAATTTTTATTTGCTACTATGAACTCTCACCCCTTTGGCTATGAGTCTGGTTACAATTATGTTGCAGGAAGAGGAAATTACAAGGAGAACAGGCGTCAAGGTTGGAAAAATCAAAGCTGGGAGGAGCCACAAGGATTTGATCAACCTTCATGGCAACAACCACCTCCAATGGACTATCAACAACCACCACCATATGCCTATGAACCCTCTCCTCAAAATAACTCTGGACCACCATACTCTCAAGCCCCTTACCACCAAACACCACCATATGACCCTAACCTATATCCACCACACCAACCACCTTATGAGCCATATGAACCATATATAGAACCACCCCAATTCCAACCCAATTACCCCCAAGAACCACCACCTCAATATTTGCCATATCCATATCCATCAATCCAAGAGCACTATGATCCTACTTATGATAGCCGAGCGCAACAAGAATCAAGGGATCGTCTCACGGAAACATGTGCAAAGCTTCAAGCAACCCTTCGCCAACTGGATCAAGCGATAAATCGATTACCTTCCCGACATTCGGACACTCAAGGAACCCCCATGGCCTCATGTGGGCAATGGTGCACGAAATTACAATCACACTTTTGTAACTCCGCACAACTAACCAGCAAGTGCACTGGGTCGTCCAAGTAATACCTTACGTGAGTAAGGGTCGATCCCACGGAGATTGTCAGCTTGAAGCAAGCTATGGTGATCTTGTAACTCTTAGTAATGATATCAATAATTCTCAGATTTAATTGTAAAAAGTAAAAGAACATGAAATAAATACTTGTTATGCAGTAATGAAGAACAGGTTGAGGCTTTGGAGATGCTTTGTCTTCTGAACCTCTGCTTTCCTACTGTCTTCTTCTTCATACACGCTAGACTCCTTTCATGGCAAGCTTTATGTTGGGCATCACCATTGTCAATGGCTACATCCCGTCCTCTCAGTGAAAATATTCCAAATGCGCTGTCACCGCACGGTTAATCATCTGTCGGTTCTCGATCATGTCGGAATAGGATCCATTGATCCTTTTGCATCTGTCACTACGCCCAACACTCGCGAGTTTGAAGCTCGTCACAGTCATCCCTTCCCAGATCCTACTCAGAATACCACAGATATGGTTTAGACGTTCCGGATCTCAGGAATGACCGCCAATTATTCTAGCTTATACCACGAAGACTCTGATTTGAATCATGAGGCTAAGAGATATGCATTCAATCTAAGGTAGAACGGAGGTGGTTGTCAGGCACGCGTTCATAGGTGAGAATGATGATGAGTGTCACGGATCATCACATTCATCAAGTTGTGCGAATGAATATCTTAGAATGGAAGCAAGCGTAATAGAATGGAAAATAATAGTAATTGCATTAATTCCTGAAGAACAGCAGAGCTCCTCACCCCCAACAATGGGATTTAGAGACTCATGCCGTAGAGGATACAATATGAAATGTGTATAATGTCATGAGTTACAAGATGAATCACTGAAAGTAGTATTTATAGTAAACTAGTGACATAGGGTTATAGAAAATGAGTAAGCTAGGGTGTTTATTGTAAAAATCCACTTTCGGGGCCACTTTGTGTGTGCTTGGGCTGAGCATTGAAGCTTTCATGTGTAGAGACATTTCCTGGAGTTAAACGCCAGTTTTTATGCAAGTTTGGGCGTTTAACTCCAACTTTTGTGCCAGTTCTGGAGTTAAACGCCAGAATTCTTGAGCTGACTTAGAACGCCTATTTGGGCCATCAAATCTCGGGCAAAGTATGAACTATTATATATTGCTGGAAAGCCTAGGATGTCTACTTTCCAACGCAATTAAGAGAGCGCCAATTAGGTTTCTGTAGCTCCAGAAAATCCACTTTGAGTGCAGGGAGGTCCGAATCCAACAACATCTGTAGTCCAATTAGATTTTTGCTCAGGTCCCTCAATTTCAGCCAGAAAATACCTGAAATCACAGAAAAACACAAAAACTCATAGTAAAGCCCAGAAAAGTGATTTTTATTTAAAAACTAATAAAAACATAATAAAACTAACTAAAATGTACTAAAAACATACTAAAAATAATGCCAAAAAGCGTATAAATTATCCGCTCATCACAACACCAAATTTAAACTGTTGCTTGTCCCCAAGCAACTAAAAATCAAATAGGATAAAAAGAAGAGAATATACAATGAATTCCAAAAATATCTATGAAGATCAGTATTAATTAGATGAGCAGGGCTTTTAGCTTTTTGCCTCTGAACAGTTTTGGCATCTCACTTTATCCTTTGAAGTTCAGAATGATTGGCTTC
>NC_029794.2:78797791-78807654 GCF_000816755.2 Arachis ipaensis | reverse complement strand
TGGGTGAACCTTTTCAGATTGTGACTCAGCTTTGCTAGAGTCCCCAATTAGAGGTGTCCAGGGTTCTTAAGCACACTCTTCTTTTTGCTTTGGACCTCGACTTTAACCGCTCAGTCTCAAGTTTTTACTTGACACCTTCACGCCACAAGCACATGGTTAGGGACAGCTTGGTTTAGCCGCTTAGGCCAGGATTTTATTCCTGTGGGCCCTCCTATCCACTAATGCTCAAAGCCTTGGATCCTTTTTATTACCCTTGCCTTTTGGTTTAAAGGGGTATTGGCTTTTTCTACTTGCTTTTCTTTTTCTTTTTTTTTCTTTTTTTTTCGCATTTTTTTTTGCTGCAAGCTTTCTATTCACTACTTTTTCTTGCTTCAAGAATCAATTTTATGATTTTTTAGATCATCAGATAACATTTCTCCTTTTCCCATCATTCTTTTAAGAGCCAACAATTTTAACATTCATGAATCAACAAATTCAAAAATATGCACTGTTCAAGCATTCATTCAGAAAAACAAAAGTGTTGCCACCACATCAAAATAATTAATCTATTTTAAAATTCAAAATTCATGCACTTCTTTTTCATTTTCAATTGAAAACATTTTTTATTTAAGAGAGGTGATGGATTCATTTTCATAGCTTTAAGGCATAGACACTAAGACACTAGTGATCATGTAATAAAGACACAAACATAGATAAACATAAAGCATAAAAATTCGAAAAAAAAAAAGAAGATAAAGAACAAGGAGATTAAAGAACGGGTCCACCTTAGTGATGGCGGCTAGTTCTTCCTCTTGAAGATCTTATGGAGTGCTTGAGCTCCTCAATGTGTCTTCCTTGCCTTTGTTGCTCCTCTCTCATGACTCTTTGATCTTCTTTAATTTCATGAAGGAGGTCCACCCTTAGTTGTCCCCTATTGGAACTTAATTCTCCTAGGGAGGTGTTAATTTGCTCCCAATAGTTTTGTGGAGGAAAATGCATCCCTTGAGGCATCTCAGGGATTTCATGATGATAATTTTCCTCATGCTCTTGTTGAGGTCCATGAGTGGGCTGTCTTGTTTGCTCCATCCTTTTCTTAGTGATGGGCTTGTCCTCTTCAATGAGGAGTCTTGGCCACAACTTCATAGAAGTGGTCTTGATGGACCTTTGAGATGAATCTCTCCATCTCTCATGTCTTGAAGATGGAAGCAATTGCCTTTCAATTCCTCTTTCTAGAGGTTTCTTCGGCCTTAGGTGCCATAAATGGTTATGGAAAAACAAAAAAAAAACTGAGCTTTTCCACACCAAACTTAAAAGGTTTGCTCGTCCTCGAGCAAAAGAATAAAGAAAGGAGGAGAAGAAGAAGAGATGGATGAGATGGAGGTGTGTGAATTATTCGGCCAAGGGGGTGTTAGGTGGTTATGATGTGGAAAAGGAAGGAGTGATGGTTTGAATTTGAGTGGGTGGGTGTAGGTGGTTTGTATGATGGTTTTGGAGGAGTAATGGAGGTGATTGGTGGAGGTTATTTGGGGAAGAGTATTATGAAAAGGTGTGAAGAAATGAGAGAGTGAGTTGAGGTTGGTGGGGATCCTGTGGGGTCCACAGATCCTGAGGTGTTAAGGATTTCCCATCCCTGCACCAATTAGGCTTGCAAAATGCCCTTTGCTGCCAATCCTGGCGTTAAACGCCAGGTTGCTGCCCATTTCTGGCGTTAAACGCCAGTCTGGTGCCCATTTCTGGCGTTAAACGCCTAGAATGGTGCCAGACTGGGCGTTTAACACCCATTCTGCTGTCTTTACTAGTGTTTAAACGCCAGTAGGCTTCTCCTCCAGGGTGTGCTATTTTTTATTCTATTTTTCAGTTTGTTTATGCTTTTTCAATTGTTTTTGTGACTTCACATGATCATCAACCTACAAAAAACTTAAAATAACAATGGAAAATAGAAATTAACATAGATAAGTAAAATTGGGTTGCCTCCCAACAAGCGCTTCTTTAATGTCAGTAGCTTGACAGTGGGCTCTCATGGAGCCTCACAGATACTCAGAGCATGATAATGGCCTCTTAAGACCAAACCTAGAGTTTGGTTGTGGCCTTCCAACCCCAAACTTAGAGTTTGAATGTGGGGGTTTTATTTGACTCTGTATTGAGAGAAGCCTTTCATGCTTCTTCCTTTTCCTGTCTGCAAACCATGGTGCTTCCTGAATGGCGAAGAGTTGCTCATCCGGAAAGGTTTCAGAGATCTCAGTAGGAGGGTGGGACGCCCCTTCTACTGGTTCTATCTAGGACAGATGATCAGCTACCTGGTTCTCTGTCCCTTTTCTGTCTCTTATTTCTATATCAAACTCTTGCATAAGCAACACCCAACTTATGAGCCTGGGTTTTGAATCCTGCTTTGTGAGTAGGTATTTAAGAGCAGCATGGTCAGTATACACAATCACTTTTGAACCTACTAAATAGGATCTAAACTTGTCAATGGCATAAACCACTGCAAGTAACTCTTTTTCTGTGGTTGTGTAATTCTTCTGTGCATCATTTAAAACACGGCTAGCATAGTAAATGACGTGCAGAAGCTTGTTATGCCTCTGTCCCAACACTGCACCAATGGCATGGTCACTGGCATCACACATTAGTTCGAATGGTAATGTCCAGTCAGGTGCAGAGATGACTGGTGCTGTGACCAGCTTGGCTTTCAGGGTCTCAAACGCCTGCAGACACTCTGTGTCAAACACAAATGGTGTGTCAGCAGCTAGCAGGTTGCTTAGAGGTTTTGCAATTTTTGAAAAATCCTTTATGAACCTCCTATAGAATCCTGCAAGCCCCAGAAAGATTCTGATCGCCTTAACATTGGCAGGTGGTGGTAATTTCTCAATTACCTCTACCTTGGCTTGATCCACCTCTATTCCCTTGCTTGAAATTTTGTGCCCAAGGACAATTCCTTCAGTCACCATAAAGTGACATTTTTCCCAGTTTAAGATCAGGTTAGTCTCTTGGCACCTTTTCAAGACAAGTGCTAGATGATCAAGACAGGAGCTGAATGAGTCTCCAAATACTGAAAAGTCATCCATGAAGACTTCCAGGAACTGCTCTACCATATCAGAGAAGATAGAGAGCATGCACCTCTGAAAGGTTGCAGGTGCATTGCATAGACCAAAAGGCATTCTTCTGTAAGCAAATACTCCAGAAGGACATGTGAATGATGTTTTCTCTTGGTCTTGAGGATCCGCTGCAATTTGGTTGTAACTTGAATAGCCATCCAAAAAGCAGTAATATTCATGACCTGCTAGTCTCTCTAGCATCTGGTCTATGAATGGTAAAGGAAAGTGATCCTTTCGAGCATAGCTTTGACAACATTTAACTTGAACTCATCCTCATTGACTCTCAGGGTCACTTCCCCTTTTTGGACATCAATGAGAGTTCGTCCAGTTGCTAGGAAAGGTCTTCCTAGAATTAGAGTTGCACTCTTGTGCTCCTCCATTTCCAGCACTACAAAGTCAATGGGAAAGGGATTTGATTTACTTTTAATCAAGTAGGTAGAATTATTTTGCATTTAGTTACATTCATATAGATAGATGCATATAGTTTATTTGCATTGAATAAATGTTCATAACCTTTTTCTTGTCCTTCTTTATTCTTAGCATGAGGACATGCTTGGTTTAAGTGTGGAGAGATTTGATAAACCCCAATTTTGTGGTTTATCTTGTGCTTAATTTGGGACATTTTATCACCTTTTCTCACATTTATTCAATGAAATAGCAAGGTTTTGCAATTCTCCTTGATTTGTGCTTAAATGTGAAAACATGCTTTTTAGGCCCTAAAATTGGTGATTTTAATTCACTTTAATTCTATTCGATGCCTTGATATGTTTGTTGAGTGATTTCAGGTCTATAAGGCAAGTATTGGATGGAAGAAGTGAGGAGAAAAGCATGCAAAGTGGGAGAACTTATGAAGAAATGAAGGAACCGTAAAGCTGCCAAGTCTGACCTCTTCGCACTCAATCGACCATAACTTGAGCTACAGAGGTCCAAATGAGGCGGTTTTAGTTGCGTTGGAAAGCTAACATCCGGGGCTTCGAAGTAATATAAAATTTGCTATATGTTTCTTCGCATATAGGGGCGCGCACGCGCCTTGTACGCGTGCGTGCCGATGCTGCTCATGGCCCACTAAAGAAGAAATCGCTGGGGGCGATTTCTGAAGCACTTTCCACTAAAGATGAAATCGCTGGGGGCGATTTCTGAAGCACTTTGGGCCCAACCCAACTCATTTCTAATGCTATTTCATGCAAAATTCAAGATTGGGCAAGGGAGGAGCAATTGTTTGAAGTTTTGGTATCATGTAGTTTAGTTTCTAGAGAGAGAAGCTCCCTCTTCTCTCTAGAATTAGGTTAGGTTAATCTCTTTTAGATCTAGGTTCAATCTCATCTTTTCGTCTTGTTACCTTTATGAATTCTTACTTCTACTCTTTTATTCTTATGATTTGTGGTGTTAATTTTCCTTTTATGCTCTCTTTTATATTCATGGATGTACTTGTTGGATTTGGAATTTCTTTCAATGAAATTTAATGTTTGATGTTCTTTTAGTGTTGATTTGAGTTGTGATCTTACTTTCCTTGCAATTGGTAGTTGTTAGATTTTACTATTTCTTGCAATTTATTATTCTTTCCATTTGTACCCACCAAGTGTTTGACAAAATGCTTGGTTGGGCTTTAGAGTAGATTTAGAGCATTCTTGGCTTGAAAAGAGTAATTGGGCAAGCTTGAGTCATGAAAACCCAACCTATATTAGTGATTTAGAATTGTTAGTTAATATCATTTTCAATGACTCTAATCTTTTGCTATTTCAATTAGTGAGTTGATTAGGAATTTTGATTTGAGATTAACTAGTCTTGTTTGACTTTCTCTCATGGGAGATAACTTACACCTTCTTCCAATGTTGGAGATGACGAAATGAGATAGATTCTTGTTATTATTGTGATATGATTGATTAGTCTTGTTTGACATTCTCCCTATGTGAAGATAACATGATACTTTCTTTCATTTGTTGGAGTTGACTAAATAAGATGAATTAATCATTGTATGACTAGGATAGAAAGCCTATGATCTCAATTCTTGCCATGAATGTCTCTCTTTATTAATTGCCTTCTTTAGTTACTTGCTTGATTTAATTTTCTTGTCATTTGATTTCTTGCCCTCTTTCCAATCAAAACCCCCTTTGTCCCCTCAAAGCCAATAAGCATACACTTTATTGCAATTCCTTGTGAGACGACCCGGAGTTTAAATACTTCGGTTAATTCTTATTTGGGGTTTGTACTTGTGACAAAACCATATTTTAATTTGATGCGAGAGTTGTTTGTTAGTTTGGAGCTATACTTACAATGAAGTAATTCCTTTTTTTAGGAAGAAAATCTAGACCGACGATAATTTTTGCTATCAGGCATCAATGCCATCACCTTGAGGTCCGGCACCACAATACAAGAGAGGAATCAGAAGGAGCCAAGCCCACAAGTGCACACCCCAGATAAAGACATGATCAAAGTGGAGGATGCTGAAGAGGAAGATGAAGTACAAGACATGGTTGAAGAAGAAGTAGCTCCACCAAGGAATGGAGAACCAAAGGAAGCTGGAGCTGTAAGAGACGCCGTTCCTATCCCATTTTCATACCTTGCAAGGAAGTCCAGAAAACAGATGGAACTTGATCCCAAAATGGTAGAACTCTTCAAAAAGGTTGAGGTAATTGTACCCCCTTTTGATGTTATTCAGCAAGTACCTAAATATGTGAAGTTTCTAAAATATTTGTGCATACATAAGGATAAGATTAATGAATTAGAAACTATTCTTTTAGGTAGTTCCATATCTACTTTAATGGGGGGTATACCTGAAAAATGTAGTGACCCAGGACCATGCATGGTTAACTGCACCATTGGGGGTATGATATTTTCTGACTGCATGTGTGATTTAGGAGCCTGCGAGAGTATTATGCCTTTGTCTATATATGATGCTTTGAGGCTCCCTCCCTTAAAAAGGTCGGCAGCTCGTTTTGTGTTAGCAGATAAAAGCATTATTACAGTGGTCGGAATTGCTGAGGACGTGCTGGTGAGCATTAAGGGGCTCACATTTCCCATTGACTTCTATATCTTGGAGATGCCCCGAAATGACTCAGGAAAAGCATCATTCATCCTGTTTGGAAGACCATTCCTGAAGACTTCGAAGTTCAAGCTGGATGCCTTTTCAGGAACCTATTCTTTTGAGATAGACGGCCGAACAGTGAGCTTCAATCTGAATGAAGCTATGAAGCATCCTCTGGAAGATCATTCCATCTTCCAGTGCGACATCATTGCTGAGACTGTAGCTATAGTCCACCAGGAAGAAATAGAAGAGATGCACATGGAGCATGGTCCAAGTGTGGGGAAATCCTCTGAACACAATGAGGACACCTCGCCATTATCACTAGCTACAGAAGATCCAGTGCCCAGTCAGGAGCAGAAATTGGAGTTAAAGCCCCTTCCACCCCTACCTCAAGTATGCTTACCTTGAGGATAATCAGAAGCTCCCAATCATCATTGCAAGGGAACTCACTTTCCAACAAGAGGAGTAGCTGCTTAATGTGTTGAGAAGACACAAGAAGGCCATTGGGTGGAGCCTAGCGGATATAGTGGGCATCAGCCCTCAAGTTTGTGAGCACATAATATTTTTAGAAGAGGGAGCAAGGCCTGTCCGTCAACCCCAAAGAAGACTGAATCCCACCATCTTGGAGGTTGTTAAAATGGAAGTGACCAGATTACTTGAGGCAGATATCATCTACCCCATCTCGGATAGTGAGTGGGTCAGCCCAGTACAAGTGGTGCCCAAGAAGTCTGGAGTCACTACAGTGAAGGATGAGCATGGAGAGCTCATAGCAACTAGAGTGCAGAATTTCTGGAGGGTTTGCATTGATTACAGGTGCCTCAACCAGGCTACTCGTAAGGATCACTACCCCCTACCATTCATTGATCAAATGCTGGATCGCCTGTCAGGTAAATCACATTATTGCTTTTTAGATGGTTACACAGGCTATTTTCATATTTATATAGCTCCTGAAGATCAGGAGAAGACTACTTTTACATGTCTCTTTGGAACATATGATTACAAGAGAATACCTTTTGACTTGTGCAATGCACCAGCCACTTTCCAAAGGTGCATGATGAGTCTTTTCTCTGATCTCATTGAGAGCTGTATGGAGGTTTTCATGGATGATTTTAGCATATACGGTGATTCCTTTAGCCTTTGCTTGGATAGTTTATCTAGAGTATTAGACAGGTGTGTTAGTTTAAACCTTGTTTTGAATTTTGAAAAGTGTCATTTTATGGTCAAACAAGGTATTGTTCTAGGACACGTTGTTTCTAATACTGGTATCTCTGTAGATCCAGCAAAGGTAAATGTCATTTCTAGTCTACCTTACCCTTCCTCCGTGAGGGAAGTTCGTTCGTTCCTTAGCCATGTAGGTTTCTACAGGAGATTCATCAAGGACTTCAGTAAGGTAGCATTACCCTTATCCAGATTTCTGCAAAAGGATATTGAATTCGAGTTGAGTGAGGACTGTATGGAGGCGTTCGATAAGCTGAAGATCGCCTTGACTCAAGCTTCAATTATGAGAGGACCAGATTAGAGCCAGCCCTGTGAGATTATGTGTGATGCCTCCAACCATGCTGTAGGAGCGGCCTGGCCCAGCGCGTAGGTAAGGATCCTTTTGTAATTGCATATGCTTCAAAGACATTGGACGCTGCTCAGTCTAATTACACTACCACCGAGAAAGAGCTTTTGGCTATTGTTTTTGCTCTGGATAAATTCCGAGCCTACTTACTTGGTACTAAGTTGGTAGTGTACTCAGACCACGCAGCTCTAAAGTATTTATTAGCTAAAATGGAGTCCAAACTAAGGCTAATACGTTGGATACTGCTGCTGCAAGAATTTGATTTAGAAATAAAGGATAGGAGTGGTTCTCAGAATTTAGCGGCGGACCACTTGAGTCGCCTT
This sequence comes from Arachis ipaensis, assembly GCF_000816755.2. Classification (NCBI taxonomy): domain Eukaryota; kingdom Viridiplantae; phylum Streptophyta; class Magnoliopsida; order Fabales; family Fabaceae; genus Arachis; species Arachis ipaensis. Next base: position 78,799,671 of record NC_029794.2, on the reverse strand, counting down.
GAGCACATTAAGGATGACTCCACTCCTATCAATGATGCTTTTCCATTTGATAGCTTGCATGCAGTATCTGAAGTAGTTCCTTAGTATGCACCTGTAGCTAATTATCTAGTTAGCAATACCTTCCCTCCCAATTTTACTAAGCATCAGAGGGACAAGCTGAAAAGTGAGTACAAATATTATATATGGGATGATCCCTATTTGTGGAGGTATGGTACTGACCAGATAATTAGGAGGTGTGTTTCTTAATCAGAATTTCAGTCCATTTTAGAGGCCTGCCACTCATCTGAGAGTGGTGGCCATTTTGGTCCTCAAAGGACAGCTGGAAAAATTCTAGACTGTGTGATTCTGGTGGCCTACTCTTTTTAAAGATGCTACTGCCTTCTGTAAATCCTGTTCCCTATGCCAGAGGTTTGGTAATATATCCAAGGGGGATGAGATTCCCCAACAAATTATGTTGTTCTGTGAGATTTTTTATGTTTGGGGCATTGACTTCATGGGTGCGTTTCCAAACTCGAGCGGTTTCTCATATATATTGTTAGCTGTAGATTATGTTTCTAAATGGGTGGAAGTGATTCCTACCCGTGTTGATGATGCTAACACTGTTGTCTCTTTTGTTAGAAACTATATTATCTGTCGCTTTGGATCACCACGAACAATCGTGAGCGATCAAGGCACCAATTTTTGTAACAGGAGACTAACCGCTCTACTGAAGAAGCATGGCGTTATTCACAAGGTAGCCACAGCCTACCACCCGCAGAATAATGGACAAGCGGATGTGTCTAACAGAGAGATAAAGCGTATCCTGGAGAAGATAGTCAAGCCTCATAGGAAGGACTGGAGCACCAGGCTACAAGATGCGCTTTGTGTATATCGGACAGCATACAAGACACCTATATGGATAAGCCCCTTCCGCCTGGTTTATGGAAAGGCATGTCACCTCCCAAAAGAGATAGAACACAAAGCATTCTGGGCGGTAAGAGAGATCAACATGGGATTTGAGAAGGCAGGAGCTGAAAGGAAGATGCAACTACAAGAATTAGAGAACCTTCGCCTAGAAGCATATGATAACTCCAGGCTGTACAAAGAAAAGATGAAGGCTGTGCATGACAAGGACATCAAAAGGAGAGAGTTCAGACCTCGGAAGCTGGTTCTCCTTTACAACTCCAGACTCAGGCTCATGCTAGGCAAGCTGAGATCCAGATGGGAAGGTCCCTACAGAGTAGAGAAGGGAGAGCCATACGGAGTCTTTCACCTGAGTCATTGATAAACCACTATTTTACGGTTTATCTTGTGCTCAATTGAGTGGTTTTTATCAACTCTTTACCCACTTATTCATACTATTTGCATGGTTTTACATTTGCCTTCCTAATTATGTGCTTTGATTGAAAACATGCTTCTTTGGCCTTATATTTGCTAATATTAATCCTCTCTTATCACCATTAGATGCCTTGATATGTGTTTTAAGTGATTTCAGAGATTATAGGGCAGGAATGGCTCAGAGGATGGAAAGAAAGCATGCAAAAATGGAAGGAATACAAGAAGCTGAAGGAACTGCAAAGCTGTCAGCCTGACCCTCTTGCACTAAAACGGCCGTAACACGAGCTACAGAGGTCCAAACGACGCGGTTCTAGTTGCGTTGGAAAGCTAACATCCAGGGCTTTGATTTGATATATAATATGCCATAGTTGCCCTGACGCTAGGTGACGCGAACGCGTGCTCCATGCGGACGCGTCGCAGTGGCGACAATCAGCGTGGCAGATTTCTTCTCCAGCGATTTCTGGGCTGTTTTCGACCCAGTTTGCGGCCCAGAAAACACATATTAGAGGCTATAAAGTGGGGAAATGCATCCATTCATAATTAAGCTTTCACATTCACAATTT